>NC_069499.1:1238281282-1238581282 GCF_027579735.1 Bombina bombina
AAGAAGGCATCTAAGCTTTTTTTTTTGGTTTCAGTACTCTGGACAGCACTTTTTTATTGGTGGATGAATTTATCCACCAATCAGCAAGAACAACCCAGGTTGTTCACAAAAAATGGGCCGGCATCTAAACTTACATTCTTGCATTTCAAATAAAGATACCAAGAGAAAAAAGAAAATTTGAACATAAGAGTAAATTAGAAAGTTGCTTAAAATTTCATTATCAATCTGAATCACGAAAGAAAATTTTTGGGTACAGTGTCCCTATAAATATAATTTAAATACATCTAAATAAATTTACTATAATTAACTAAATTATTCCTATTTAAAACTAAATACTTACCTGTAAAATAAACACTAAGCTAGCTACAATATAACTAATAGTTACATTGTAGCCATCTTAGGGTTTGTTTTTATTTTACAGGCAACTTTATATTTATTTTAACTAGGTACAATAGTTATTAAATAGTTATTAACTATTTAATAACTACCTAGTTAAAATAAGTACAAATTTACCTGCAAAATAAACCCTAACCTAAGTTACAATTACACCTAACACTACACTATAATTAAAATAATTACCTAAACTAACTACAATTAAATACAATTAAATTAAATAAACTAAAGTAAAAAAAAAAAAAAAAAGAAATTACAAATGTTTAAACTAATTACACCTAATCTAATCCCCCTAATAAAATAAAAAAAGCCCCCCAAAATAAAAAAAATTCCCTACCCTATACTAAATTACAAATAGCCCTTAAAAGGGCCTTTTGCGGGGCATTGCCCCAAAGTAATCAGCTCTTTTACCTGTAAAAAAAAATACAATACCCCCCCAACATTAAAACCCACCACCCACTCACCTAACCCTACTCTAAAACCCACCCAATCCCCCTTTAATAAAACCTAACATTACCCCCTTTAAGATCACCCTACCTTGAGAATCCTATCAGCCAATTGGAATTAAGGTAGGAAAAATCCTATTGGCTGATGCAATCAGCCAATAGAATTGAAGTTCAATCCTATTGGCTGATCCAATCAGCCAATAGGATTGAGCTTGCATTCTATTGACTGTTCCAATCAGCCAATAGAATGCGAGCTCAATTCTATTGGCTGACTGCATCAGCCAATAGGATTTTTCATACCTTAATTCCGATTGGCTGATAGGATTCTATCAGCCAATCGGAATTGAAGGGACGCCATCTTGAATGACGTCACTTAAAGGAACCTTCATTCTTCAGTCACCGTCGGATGGAAGAGGATGCTCCGCGTCGGATGTCTTCAAGATGGACCCGCTCCGCTCCGGATGGAAGAAGATAGAAGATGATGCCTGGATGAAGACTTCTGCCAGTCTGGATGTCCTCTTCTGGCCGGATCGGATGAAGACTTCTGCCGGTCTGGAGGTCCACTTGTGCCCGGTTGGGTGAAGACGGCTCAAGCTAGGGTGATCTTCAAGGGGGTAGTGTTAGGTTTAATTAAGGGGGGATTGGGTGGGTTTTAGAGTAGGGTTGGGTGTGTGGATGGTGGGTTTTAATGTTGGGGGGTATTGTAAAAGAGCTGATTACTTTGGGGCAATGCCCCGCAAAAAGCCCTTTTAAGGGCTATTTGTAATTTAGTATAGGGTAGGGAATTTTTTTATTTTGGGGGGCTTTTTTATTTTATTAGGGGGATTAGATTAGGTGTAATTAGTTTAAAAATGTGTAATTTTTTATTTTCTGTAATTTAGTGGGGGTGTTTTTCGTAATTTAGTTTATTTAATTTAATTGTAATTAATTGTAGTTAGTTTAGGGAATTAATTTAATTATAGTGTAGCGTTAGATGTAATTGTAACTTAGGGTTTATTTTACAGGTAAATTTGTACTTATTTTAACTAGGTAGTTATTAAATAGTTAATAACTATTGTACCTAGGTAAAATAAATACAAAGTTGCCTGTAAAATAAAAATAAACCCTAAGCTAGCGACAATGTAACTATTAGTTATATTGTAGCTAGCTTAGGGTTTATTTTACAGGTAAATATTTAGTTTTAAATAGGAATAATTTAATTAATTGTAGTAATTTTATTTATATTTTTTAAAATTATATTTAAGTTAGGGGGTTGTTAGGGTTAGATTTAAATTTAGGGGTTAATACATTTAATATAGTAGAGGCGATGTTAGGGACGGCAAATTAGGGGTTAATAAAATTTAACTAGTGTTTGCGAGGCGGGAGTGCGGCGGTTTAGGGGTTAATATATTTATTAAAGTGGTGGCGATGTCCGGTCGGCAGATTAGGGGTTAAACATTTTAGTTAAGTGTTTGCGATGTGGGGGGCCCTCGGTTTAGGGGTTAATAGGTAGTTTATGGGTGTTAGTGTACTTTTAGCACTTTAGTTAAGAGTTCTATGTGACGGCGTTAGCCCATAAAACTCTTAACTACTGACTTTTAAATGCGGCAGGAGTCTGGACAGGAGAGGGTCTACCGCTCACTTTTTCCAGCAATCGTAATACCGGCGTTAGGCAAATCCCATTAAAAAGATAGGATACGCAATTGAGGTAAGGGGATTTGCGGTATGCTAAAATCGCAGAAAAAAAGTGAGCGGTACATCTGTACCTGCCTGACTAGTAATACCAGCGGGCGTTAAAAATCAGCGTTGGGACCCCTCAACGCTGCTTTTTAAGGCTAACGCAAGACTCGTAATCTAGGCGATAGATTTTCACTGCAGATACAAACCATAAGGCAAATCAAGTCTGCCATTATTTCCTTTTAAATTCTAAATAGTTAATAACTATTTAATAACTATTGTACCTAGTTAAAATAAATACAAAGTTGCCTGTAAAATAAAAATAAACCCTAAGCTAGCGACAATGTAACTATTAGTTATATTGTAGCTATCTTAGGATTTATTTTACAGGTAAATATTTAGTTTTAAATAGGAATAATTTAATTAATTGTAGTAATTTTATTTATATTTTTTTAAAATTATATTTAAGTTAGGGGTTGTTAGGGTTAGATTTAAATTTAGGGGTTAATACATTTAATATAGTAGAGGCGATGTTAGGGACGGCAAATTAGGGGTTAATAAAATTTAACTAGTGTTTGCGAGGCGGGAGTGCGGCGGTTTAGGGGTTAATATATTTACTAAAGTGGTGGCGATGTCCGGTCGGCAGATTAGGGGTTAAACATTTTAGTTAAGTGTTTGCGATGTGGGGGGCCCTCGGTTTAGGGGTTAATAGGTAGTTTATGGGTGTTAGTGTACTTTTAGCACTTTAGTTAAGAGTTCTATGTGACGGCGTTAGCCCATAAAACTCTTAACTACTGACTTTTAAATGCGGCAGGAGTCTGGACAGGAGAGGGTCTACCGCTCACTTTTTCCAGCAATCGTAATACCGGCGTTAGGCAAATCCCATTAAAAAGATAGGATACGCAATTGACGTAAGGGGATTTGCGGTATGCTAAAATCGCAGAAAAAAAGTGAGCGGTACATCTGTACCTGCCTGACTAGTAATACCAGCGGGCGTTAAAAATCAGCGTTGGGACCCCTCAACGCTGCTTTTTAAGGCTAACGCAAGACTCGTAATCTAGGCGATAGATTTTCACTGCAGATACAAACCATAAGGCAAATCAAGTCTGCCATTATTTCCTTTTAAATTCTAAGCTTAAAAAGATAATCTAGTCAAAATTAAACTTTCATGATTAAGATAGAGCATGCAATTTTAAGCAACTTTCTAATTTGCTCCTTTTATAGGCCTAGATTTAGAGTTGGGCGGTAGCCGTCAAAACCAGCGTTAGAGGCTCCTAACGCTGGTTTTTACCGCCCGCTGGTATTTGGAGTCAGTCAGGAAAGGGTCTAACGCTCACTTTGCAGCCGCGACTTTTCCATACCGCAGATTCCCCTACGCCATTTGCGTATCCTATCTTTTCAATGGGATCTTTCTAACGCCGGTATTTAGAGTCTTGGCTGAAGTGAGCGTTAGAAATCTAAAGACAAAACTCCAGCCGCAGAAAAAAGTCAGTAGTTAAGAGCTTTCTGGGCTAACGCCGGTTTATAAAGCTCTTAACTACTGTGCTCTAAAGTACACTAACACCCATAAACTACCTATGTACCCCTAAACCGAGGCCCCCCCACATCGCAGCCACTCTATTAAAAATTTTTAACCCCTAATCTGCCGTTCCGTACATCGCCGCCACCTACGTTATCCCTATGTACCCCTAATCTGCTGCCCCTAACATCGCCGACCCCTATATTATATTTATTAACCTCTAATCTGCCGCCCCCGCTATCGCTGACACCTGCATATTTTTTTTAACCCCTAATCTGCCGCTCCGTACACCGCCGCAACCTACATTATACCTATGTACCCCTAATCTGCTGCCCCTAACACCGCCGACCCCTATATTATATTTATTAACCCCTAATCTGCTGCCCCCAACGTCACCTCCACCTACCTACAATAATTAACCCCTAATCTGCCGACCGGATCTCACCGCTACTATAATAATGGATGGAAGAAGATATCAGCCAATCGGAATTCGAGGGACGCCATCTTGGATGACGTCCCTTAAAGGAACCTTCATTCCTCGTCTAGTCGTTGGAAGAAGAGGATGGATCCGCGGTGGAAGTCTTCAAGATGGAGCCGGTCGTCATCGGATGGAACAACATAGAAGATGCGGCTTGGATGAAGATGTTTACCGGTCCGGATCGACTCTTCTGCCCGGATAGGATGAAGATTTCTTCCCGAAGATGGACTTCTTCAATTGCCGCTTGGATCCAGACTTCAGCCGGATGATGTACATCACTCTTCAGCCCCAGCTTGGGCTTGGATGAAGACTTCGGAGGCTCCTCTGGACCGATCGGGACCCGGTGTAGTGAAGACAAGGTAGGGAGATCTTCAGGGGCTTAGTGTTAGGTTTATTTAAGGGGGGTTGGGTTAGATTAGGGGTATGTGGGTGGTGGGTTGTAATGTTGGGGGGGGGTATTGTATGTGGTTTTTTTACAGGCAAAAGAGCTGAATTCTTCGGGGCATGCCCCGCAAATGGCCCTTTTCAGGGCTGGTAAGGTAAAAGAGCTTTGAACTTTTTTAATTTAGAATAGGGTAGGGCATTTTTTTATTTTGGGGGGCTTTGTTATTTTATTAGGGGGCTTAGAGTAGGTGTAATTAGTTTAAAATTGTTGTAATTTTTTTCTAATGTTTGTAAATATTTTTTAATTTTTTGTAACTTTGTTAGTTTTTATTTTTTGTACTTTAGTTAGTTTATTTAATTGTATTTATTTGTAGGTATTGTATTTAATTAATTTATTGATAGTGTAGTGTTATGTTTAATTGTAGATAATTGTAGGTATTGTATTTAATTTATTTATTGATAGTGTAGTGTTAGGTTTAATTGTAACTTAGGTTAGGATTTATTTTACAGGTAATTTTGTAATTATTTTAACTATTTTAGCTATTAAATAGTTATTAACTATTTAATAGCTATTGTACCTGGTTAAAATAATTACAAAGTTGCCTGTAAAATAAATATTAATCCTAAAATAGCTACAATATAATTATAATTTATATTGTAGCTATATTAGGATTTATTTACAGGTAAGTATTTAGCTTTAAATAGGAATAATTTATATAATAAGAGTTAATTTATTTCGTTAGATTTAAATTATATTTAATTTAGGGGGGTGTTAGGGTTAGATTTAGCTTTAGGGGTTAATCCATTTATTAGAGTAGCGGCGAGATCCGGTCGGCAGATTAGGGGTTAATAATTGTAGGTAGCTGGCGGCGACGTTGTGGGGGGGCAGATTAGGGGTTAATAAATATAATATAGGGGTCAGCGGTGTTAGGGGCAACAGATTAGGGGTACATAGGTATAATGTAGGTTGCGGCGGTGTACTGAGCGGCAGATTAGGGGTTAATAAAAATATGCAGGGGTCAGCGATAGCAGGGGCGGCAGATTAGGGGTTAATACATATAATATAGGGGTCAGCGGTGTTAGGGGCAGCAGATTAGGGGTACATAGGTATAATGTAGGTTGTGGCGGTGTACGGAGCGGCAGATTAGGGGTTAAAAAAATATGCAGGTGTCAGCGATAGCGGGGGCGGCAGATTAGGGGTTAATAAGTGTAAGGTTAGGAGTGTTTAGAATTGGGGTATATGTTAGAGTGTTAGGTGCAGACGTAGGAAGTGTTTCCCCATAGAAAACAATGGGGCTGCGTTAGGAGCTGAATGCTGCTTTTTTGCAGGTGTTAGGATTTTTTTCAACTCAAATGGTCCAATTGTTTTCTATGGGGGAATCATGCACGAGCACGTTTTTTGAAGCTGGCCGCGTCCGTAAGCAACGCTGGTATTTAGAGTTGCAGTGGCGGTAAATATGCTCTACGCTCCCTTTTTTGGAGCCTAACGCAGCCATTCTGTGAACTCTAAATACCAGCGGTATTTAAAAGGTGCGGGGGAAAAAAAGCACGCGTAGCTAACGCACCCCTTTGGCCGCAGAACTCTAAATCTAAATTTTTTCTTCGTTCTCTTGCACCTAGATTTGGAGATTGGCATTAGCCGTGAAAACCAGCGTTAGAGGCTCCTAACACTGGTTTTAGGCTACCGCCGGTATTTGGAGTCACTCAAAATAGGGTCTAACGCTCACTTTTCAGCCGCGACTTTTCCATACCGCAGATCCCCTTACGTAAATTGCGTATCCTATCTTTTCAATGGGATCTTTCTAACTCCGGTATTTAGAGTCGTGTCTGAAGTGAGCGTTAGACATCTAACGACAAAACTCCAGCCGCAGGAAAAAAGTCAGTAGTTAAGAGCTTTCTGGCTAACGCCGGTTCATAAAGCTCTTAACTACTGTACTCTAAAGTACACTAACACCCATAAACTACCTATGTACCCCTAAACCGAGGTCCCCCCACATCGCCGACACTCGAATAAATTTTTTTAACCCCTAATCTGCCGACCGCCACCTACGTTATCCTTATGTACCCCTAATCTGCTGCCCCTAACACCGCCGACCCCTGTATTATATTTATTAACCCCTAACCTGCCCCCCACAACGTCGCCTCCACCTACCTACACTTATTAACCCCTAATCTGCCGACCGCAAAGCGCCGCCACCTACGTTATCCTTATGTACCCCTAATCTGCTACCCCTAACACCGCCGACCCCTATATTATATTTATTAACCCCTAATCTGCCCCCCTCAACGTCGCCTCCACCTGCCTACACTTATTAACCCCTAATCTGCCGACCGGACCTGAGCGCTACTATAATAAAGTTATTAACCCCTAATCCGCCTCACTAACCCTATAATAAATAGTATTAACCCCTAATCTGCCCTCCCTAACATCACCGACACCTAACTTCAATTATTAACCCCTAATCTGCCGACCGGAGCTCACCGCTATTCTAATAAATGTATTAACCCCTAAAGCTAAGTCTAACCCTAACACTAACACCCCCCTAAGTAAAATATAATTTAAATCTAACGAAATTAATTAACTCTTATTAAATAAATTATTCCTATTTAAAGCTAAATACTTACCTGTAAAATAAATCCTAATATAGCTACAATATAAATTATAATTATATTATAGCTATTTTAGGATTAATATTTATTTTACAGGTAACTTTGTATTTATTTTACCCAGGTACAATAGCTATTAAATAGTTAAGAACTATTTAATAGCTAAAATAGTTAAAATAATTACAAATTTACCTGTAAAAGAAATCCTAACCTAAGTTACAATTAAACCTAACACTAGACTATCAATAAATTAATTAAATAAACTACCTACAATTACCTACAATTAACCTAACACTACACTATCAATAAATTAATTAAATACAATTGCTACAAATAAATACAATTAAATAAACTAGCTAAAGTACAAAAAATAAAAAGAACTAAGTTACAAAAAATAAAAAAATATTTACAAACATAAGAAAAAATATTACAACAATTTTAAACTAATTACACCTACTCTAAGCCCCCTAATAAAATAACAAAGCCCCCCAAAATAAAAAATGCCCTACCCTATTCTAAATTACTAAAGTTCAAAGCTCTTTTACCTTACCAGCCCTGAACAGGGCCCTTTGCGGGGCATGCCCCAAGAAATACAGCTCTTTTGCCTGTAAAAAAAACCATACAATACCCAAGCCCCCCAACATTACAACCCACCACCCACATACCCCTAATCTAACCCAAACCCCCCTTAAATAAACCTAACACTAAGCCCCTGAAGATCATCCTACCTTGTCTTCACCTCACCGGGTATCACACCGATCCGTCCAGAAGAGCTCCTCCGATGTCCTGATCCAAGCCCAAGCGGGGGGCTGAAGAGGTCCATGATCCGGCTGAAGTTTTCATCCAAGCGTGGGCAGAAGAGGTCTTCCATCCGATTGAAGTCTTCATCCAAGCGGCATCCATCCGGAGCGAAGCGGCAGCATCCTGAAGACCTCCACCGCAGAACATCCATCCTGGCCGACGACTGAACGACGAATGACGGTTCCTTTAAATGACGTCATCCAAGATGGCGTCCCTCGAATTCCGATTGGCTGATAGAATCCTATCAGCCAATCGGAATTAAGGTAGGATATTCTGATTGGCTGATGGAATCAGCCAATCAGAATCAAGTTCAATCCGATTGGCTGATCCAATCAGCCAATCAGATTGAGCTCGCATTCTATTGGCTGTTCCGATCAGCCAATAGAATGCAAGCTCAATAGAATCCTATCAGCCAATCGGAATTCGAGGGACGCCATCTTGGATGACGTCATTTAAAGAAACCGTCATTCGTCGTTCAGTCGTCGGCCAGGATGGATGTTCCGCGGTGGAGGTCTTCAGGATGCTGCCGCTTCGCTCCGGATGGATGCCGCTTGGATGAAGACTTCAATCGGATGGAAGACCTCTTCTGCCCCGCTTGGATGAAGACTTCAGCCGGATGATGGACCTCTTCAGCCCCCCGCTTGGGCTTGGATCAGGACATCGGAGGAGCTCTTCTGGACGGATCGGTGTGATACCCGGTGAGGTGAAGACAAGGTAGGATGATCTTCAGGGGCTTAGTGTTAGGTTTATTTAAGGGGGGTTTGGGTTAGATTAGGGGTATGTGGGTGGTGGGTTGTAATGTTGGGGGGGCTTGGGTATTGTATGGTTTTTTTTTACAGGCAAAAGAGCTGTATTTCTTGGGGCATGCCCCGCAAAGGGCCCTGTTCAGGGCTGGTAAGGTAAAAGAGCTTTGAACTTTAGTAATTTAGAATAGGGTAGGGCATTTTTTTTATTTTGGGGGGCTTTGTTATTTTATTAGGGGGCTTAGAGTAGGTGTAATTAGTTTAAAATTGTTGTAATATTTTTCTTATGTTTGTAAATATGTTTTTATTTTTTGTAACTTAGTTCTTTTTTATTTTTTGTACTTTAGCTAGTTTATTTAATTGTATTTATTTGTAGCAATTGTATTTAATTAATTTATTGATAGTGTAGTGTTAGGTTAATTGTAGGTAATTGTAGGTAGTTTATTTAATTAATTTATTGATAGTCTAGTGTTAGGTTTAATTGTAACTTAGGTTAGGATTTCCTTTACAGGTAAATTTGTAATTATTTTAACTATTTTAGCTATTAAATAGTTCTTAACTATTTAATAGCTATTGTACCTGGTTAAAATAAATACAAAGTTACCTGTAAAATAATATTAATCCTAAAATAGCTATAATATAATTATAATTTATATTGTAGCTATATTAGGATTTATTTTACAGGTAAGTATTTAGCTTTAAATAGGAATAATTTATTTAATAAGAGTTAATTAATTTCGTTAGATTTAAATTATATTTAACTTAGGGGGGTGTTAGTGTTAGGGTTTAGACTTAGCTTTAGGGGTTAATACATTTATTAGAATAGCGGTGAGCTCCGGTCGGCAGATTAGGGGTTAATAATTGAAGTTAGGTGTCGGCGATGTTAGGGAGGGCAGATTAGGGGTTAATACTATTTATTATAGGGTTAGTGAGGCGGATTAGGGGTTAATAACTTTATTATAGTAGCGCTCAGGTCCGGTCGGCAGATTAGGGGTTAATAAGTGTAGGCAGATGGAGGCGACGTTGAGGGGGGCAGATTAGGGGTTAATAAATATAATATAGGGGTCGGCGGTGTTAGGGGCAGCAGATTAGGGGTACATAGGGATAATGTAAGTAGCGGCGGTTTACGGAGCGGCAGATTAGGGGTTAAAAATAAAATGCAGGTGTCAGCGATAGCGGGGGCGGCAGATTAGGGGTTAATAAGTGTAAGGTTAGGGGTGTTTAGACTCGGGGTACATGTTAGAGTGTTAGGTGCAGACGTAGGAAGTGTTTCCCCATAGCAAACAATGGGGCTGCGTTAAGAGCTGAACGCAGCTTTTTTGCAGGTGTTAGGTTTTTTTCAGCTCAAACAGCCCCATTGTTTCCTATGGGGGAATCGTGCACAAGCACGTTTTTTAGGCTGGCCGCTTGCGTAAGCAACTCTGGTATTGAGAGTTGAAGCTGCGTTAAAAATGCTCTACGCTCCTTTTTTGGAGCCTAACGCAGCCTTTATGTGGACTCTCAATACCAGAGTTATTTTTATGGTGCGGCCAGAAAAAAGCCGGCGTTAGTTTTTCGGGTCGTTACCGACAAAACTCCAAATCTAGCCGTTGGTATCTTTATTTGAAAAAGCAAGAATGTAAGCTTAATCTAAATGTAGCTACTTATCAACAAGATCTAAAAGAGAAAAGAAGAGCGCCTCATGGTGCAGTTATCTCAATAACAAATAGAGTAAATAGTATTGAATACTGCATATTGGTTACTCACAAATGGATACACACTGAAAATTAGTTCAAAGAACGCAGGCTGGGCTTTGCAGTCTCCAGCTGACTGATAAGGGTGCTGTATCCCTTCAGTGTGGGGAAGTGGTGGTTTTTGGGTCACTAGTGGTGGGGATCCTTCAATATATAAAAGATACAAGGCTTCCCATAGTGCAGATAAGACATATAGCAGAAGTGACTCATGTGAGTTTGCACGGATGGGTTGTGCAAACAAAGCCTGCTGGATTTAATAGACTCCAGCTGTCTAATCAGGTCAGTCTCCCTGTGCTAAGATCACAAGACAGAAGGCACAGAAGAATTTATTCTATGAATGAGGCGCCATAAGGTTTATTGGCTGTAGAACGTTTAACTCCAGCTTCACCACAAATGCATTCTGCACCAAGTCACCATCTGTTCCTAACCATTCGAGCCATTTGCAAGGTTAACAAGTTTTCCAGCAAGTCAAATTGTAAAACAAAAATACTTTCACATGGCCCCTGATGCCCCTGTTTTCGCGTGAGCCTTAAGACCGCTGCTCCTTAACTGGTCTGCCGCCTCTGAGGTTGCGGACATCAAGCCGCCCAATCTCATACGATCTGGCTGATTAAAAACCCCTGCTAGCGGCCGATTGGCCGCAAATCTGCAGGGGGCGGCATTGCACAAGCAGTTCACCAGCGGATCATGTCAGACAAACATTTGATAAATAGGCCCCTTTATCTTATCCCTGAAATTATTGAATTCCCTTACACTACTGAGGCCAGATGAGCCGTATTTGGATCATAGGTATTACAATCAAAATATTAGACCTTTTTGAGTACCTACCACATGATATTGTCCAATATATTAATAACAGTTTACTTAAAATAAATCCTGAGTAAACAGAACATTCAACCAACTGAAAGGGACAGTAAAGTCAAAATTAATCGTTCATGATTCAGATAGAACACCCATTTTTAAAATTCATTATCTAAATGTGCACAATCTTTTTATATGTGCAGAGGTACAAGTTCCTACAGAGTATTTTGTGAATTACTGATGGATGTTACATGAAGCATTAAGAAGTGAAATGTAACTAACTCATTTGTCAGAAAGAAAATCTACTAGTCATTTAAAAAGGGACAGTCTAGTCAAAATTAAACTTTCATGATTCAGATAGGGCATGTAATTTTAACCTCTTAAGGACATATGACGGAATTATTCCGTCATAAAACAATTGATCAAACTTAAAGCTGTGTCCTTAAAGGGTTAAACAACTTTCCAATTTACTTTTATCATCAAATCATGCTTTGCTCTCTTAGTATTTTTTGCGGAAAGCTAAACCGCCTCTTATCTCAGTGCATTTTGACAATTTTCCACAGTTAGACACTATTAGTTCATGTGTGCCATATAAATAAAATTGTGCTCACTCCTGTGGAGTTATTTAAGAGTCAGCACTGACCGGCTAAAATGCAAGTCAGTCAAAAGAACTGAAATAAGGTGGCAGTCTGCAGAGGATTAGAAACAAGGTAATCACAGAGGTAAAAAGTCTATTAATATAACAGTGTTGGTTATGCAAAAATGGGGACTAGGTAATAAAGGGATTATAAAAAAAAAAGATATAAAGAACAGCTCCTCATGGTGCAGTTTTTCCAATATAAATTTCTAATAAAATCACGGTTTCGGACAAGTGGTTACTCACAAGGCTGTATGCACTAAATGGAGTGCAATATGTGCAGGCTGGGCTTTGCAATCTCCAGCTGACTAATAGGGGCAATATTCTCCTTCAGATGATGATAGAATAGGTTCAGGATATGGCAGCTTTTTAAAACATAAAGGACACAAAGCTTCTCCTAGTGCAGGTAAAACCAACAACAGCGTAATTCCAGGAAAGTATTGAAATGGATACTCACATTGCAATTTGCATGGTTGATTTGTGTAAATAAAGCAGGCTGGATGTTACAGACACCAGCTGGTTTGGTCTCCCTGGATTGTTCCTCCAGACAGTTGGAAAAGTGGGTAGGTGGAATAAAGTGCTCCAAAGTAAAAAGTAGTTTAAAAGCAGACTACTTAAAATCACAAATTTATTAAAAAAATTTAAATTTAAAAGTGAATAAAACATGCAACGCATTTCTCAGCTGGCTAGCTGTTTCATCAGGCAATAAAGGGATTATCTATCTTTTTAACCCTTTAAGGACGCAGCTTTCAGTTTGCTCAATTGTTTTATGACGGAAAAATTCCGTCATATGTCCTTAAGAGGTTAAACTATAAAAATTCTGGAGTACACAGTCCCTTTAAATTCAAACTAAGTGATTGTGCATTGTCTTTTTAGTATGCATTTATTGATTTTGCAATTCTACTGTTTTAGAGTTACCAGGTGTAACTGACCAAACAGATTGGTTTTTCAACAACCTGTCCAGTAAAATTTGTAGAAAAAAACGGACACTTCAATGTCCATTATTTTTAAACAGAGAACTGCTTTAAAGGGACATTAAACACTAAGGGCTAGATAACAAGTGAGTCGCAAACGATTTGGCGAGGGTTTTTGCGACCGTTTGTGCTCCATTTTAATTGAGCGGATATTACAAGTTTACGCTAGAATCCTTACCGCGATCTCAGAGCTGTGGTTGTTTTCCAAAAATAAAAAGTGTCACAAAACACATCAAAAATATATTACAAAGTGCACTTGCACTGATAATAACCCTGTCTAATAAAAAGTATTTAAAAAAATATTGCATTAAAAAGTTATAAGTGCTCAAAGATATGAGATTTTGGGTGTTACAAAAATAAAAGCAGGCAAAGGGCTTTAACATAGAGATACATACATATACCTGTCTAATGATGTTTATGTATATATATATATATATATATGCGTACATATGTATTAATGTATTTATATGTGTATATATGTATTTACAGACATATATACACATATAAAAACATTAATATATATGTACACACATATATATATATATATATATATATATATATATATATATATATATATAATATATATATATATATATATGTATATATATATAAGTGCCTTTTCCCTTAAAGGGCCATGATACCCACATTTTTTCTTTCATGATTTAGAAAGATAATGCATTTTTAAACATCTTTCTAATTTACATCTATTATCTAATTTGTTTTATTCTCTTGATATTCTTTGCTGAAAAGCATATCTAGATATGCTCAGTAGCTGCTGATTGGTTGCTGCACATAGAAGCCTCATGTGATTGGCTCACCCATGTGCATTGCTTTTTCTTTAAATAAGGATATCTAAAAAATGAAGCAAAATAAATAATAGAAGTAAATTGTAATGTTGTTTAAATATGTATGTTCTATCTGAATCATGAAAGAAAGATTTTGGGTTTAGTGGCCCTTTAAGTAGATCAAAACGTAAAATAATATTTATGCAAATATTCATATTTAATAAAGGTTTTAACTATATATTTACTGTACATATTTCACATTCCAATGTTCTGAACATAGCAGAATATGTTCTATGTATTTCTAAATAGATATTCCTATTTATATCTGTATATATATATACCTATATATAATCATCTATATATATATATATATATATATATATATATATATATATATATATATATATATATATATATATTATATATATATATATATAGGTCTAAATATCTATTTATTTAAAAAAACATCAGATATACAGTATGTAGAAATATTTGTTTATGAATAAATAGAACATATTCCGTTACGTAAAGAACATTGGAATATTAAATATTCATATTTTCATGTTGGGTATGTGCATATTACAGTATGCGACCATTTTTGCGCATATGCGATCAGGTAAGCGCATATTACAAACAAAATTGTTAAAGAACATTTGAATATGAAATATTACTATCTTCATGTCGGGTTTTTGCTAATAAGAATATGTCATGGTGTTTGCACGAGAGAGTGGGTGTTAGTTTTTTTTCAACTTTTTTTTCCCATTGACTTCTAGGGGGGAATGCTAAAACACGATCGCGCTTTTTGAATTTCCACTTTAAGCACAATTTTGATTATCGCTGAAGAAAAAAACAGTTTACTTTCAGCAAAACCCAACTATCGCAAAAATGCAAATCATAGCAGAATTTTTGCTATAACGAAATCACAAAATACCACTCCACTTGTAATCTAGCCCTAAATAAATGCTAGATAGAATGATGCATTCAAAGAAAAGAAAATAACATGAAGATGTATTTTTTAAAGTTGTATTTGCTGTTTAAATATTGACAAAACAATGAGAGCTGCCATGTTGTAACTTAGGTTACCTTCTCTGCTGTGGCCAATTGGAGACAGTTATAAATAGGTCACTAGAGTGTGGAGCCAATGACTGTGTGGAATATAACAGTGTTCTGCATTTCCATTTCTAAAAGGAACTAAAAAGCTCACAAGTTCAGAATGGAATTACAGGAAAAGGGGACCAAATAAATAATGAAAATATATTGCAGAGATTTTATATATAAGATTTATCATTTTAAATTACAATCTCAAAGTGTTTAATGGCTCCTGTAGTGTTTCATGTTCCTGTTATGCAGGGCACGTGGGGAATACAAATCCCCATGCTATCCAGCACTTCATGTGTGGGGTTAAAGGGACTGTCAACTCTAAAATTGTTTTATTAAAGAGACAAGAACCAATGGCACTGCCTAATTATTACTGCAGACTCTTAATCCCAATATTAGGCTTCTTTGCCGCATTTACAGGGTATAGGTGCTGTGTATTTAAATGAATGTGAAAGGAAAAAAAGAAATACAAAGACCCCCTCTGGAGAATACACTAATTAGGAGTGTAATTTATTATAGAAATAGGATAAAGGAAATCACAAAATCAACTCTCTCATAATAAAATGTAAAATTAGGAATTTGCAAATTTAAAAGCACACTAAGGCAATGTGTGTAGTCTGATTGTGACAGAACCGATGGCATATATAGTGCGTACAAAGGCAAAGGTCCAACAGGAAGCTATAACTCTAGTTATCTTCTAGATATTAGCATGAGGCGAATGTAGTAAAGATCACACTAGATCCAAAGGGGCCGATTTATCAAGGTCTGAATGCATCTGTTTGCGCACGTGTTACAATATGAGTAATTTGCTAAATATGATCAAATTATATATATGTATTTGTGTGTGTGTGTGTGTGTATATATATATATATATATGTGTGTGTGTGTGTGTGTATATATATATATGTGTGTGTGTATATATATATATGTGTGTGTGTGTGTGTGTATATATATATATATATGTGTGTGTGTGTGTGTGTATATATATATATATATATATATATATATATATATATATATATATATATATATATATATATATATATACACACAGTGGATATAAAAAGTCTACACACCCCTGTTAAAATGTCAGGTTTCTGTGATGTAAAAAAATGAGACTAAGATAAATCATTTCAGAACTTTTCCCACCTTTAATGTGACCTATAAACTGTACAACTCAATTGAAAAACAAACTGAAATCTTTTAGGTAAAGGGAAATAAAAATAAAAAACTAAAATAATATGGTTGCATAAGTGTGAACACCCTTTTATAACTGGGGATGTAGCTGTGTTCAGAATTAAGCAATCACATTCAAAATCATGTTAAATAGGAGTCAGTACACACCTGCCATCATTTAAAGTGCCTCTGATTAACCCCAAATAAAGTTCAGCTGCTCTTGTTGGTCTTTCCTGACATTTTGTTAGTCACATCCTACAGCAAAAGCCATGGTCCGCAGAGAGCATCTAAAGTATCAGAGGGATCTCATTGTTGAAAGGTATCAGTCAGGAGAAGGGTACAAAATAATTTCCAAGGCATTAGATATACCATGGAACACAGTGAAGACAGTCATCATCAAGTGAAGAAAATATGGTGCAACAGTGACATTACCAAGAACTGGATGTCCCTCCAAAATTGATGAAAAGACGAGAAGAAAACTGGTCTGGGAGGCTGCCAAGAGGCCTACAGCAACATTAAAGGAGCTGCAGGAATATCTGGCAAGTACTGGCTGTGTAGTACATGTGACAACAATCGCCCGTATTCTTCACATATCTGGGCTATGGGGTAGAGTGGCAAGACGGAAGCCTTTTCTTACAAAAAAAAACCATCCAAGCCTAGCTAAATTTTGCAAAAACACATCTGAAGTTTCCCAAAAGCATGTTGCAAAAGGTGTTCTGGTCTGATGAAACCAAAGTTGAACTTTTTGGCCATAATTCCAAAAGATATGTTTGGCGCAAAAACAACACTGCATATCACCAAAAGAACACCATACCCACAGTGAAGCATGGTGGTGGCAGCATCATGCTTCGGGGCTGTTTTTCTTCAGCTGGAACTGGGGCCTTAGTCAAGGTAGAGTGAATAATGAACAGTTCCAAATACCAGACAAATATTGGCACAAAACCTTCAGGTTTCTGCTAGAAAGAGGAACATGAAGAGGAACTTCATCTTTCAGCATGATAACGACCCAAAGCATATATCCAAATCAACAAAGGAATGGCTTCACCAGAAGAAGATTAAAGTTTTGGGATGGCCCAGCCAGAGCCCAGACCTTAATCCAATTCAAAATCTGTGGGGTGATCTGAAGAGGGCTGTGCACAGGAGATGCCCTCACATTCTGACAGATTTAGAGTCTTTTTGCAAAGAAGAGTGGGCAAATCTTGCCAAGTCAAGATGTGCCATACTGAAAAACTCATACCCAAAAAGACTGAGTGCTGTAATAAAATCAAAAGGTGCTTCAATAAAGTATTAGTTTAAGGGTGTCCACACTTATGCAACCATATTATTTTAGTTTTTTATTTTTATTTCCCTTTACCTAAAAGATTTCAGTTTGTTTTTCAATTGAGTTGTACAGTTTATAGGTCACATTAAAGGTGGAAAAGTCCTGAAATGATTTATCTTTGTCTCATTTTTTTACATCACAGAAACCTGACATTTTAACAGGGGTGTGTAAACTTTTTATATCCACTGTATATATATGTGTGTGTGTGATGTAATTACTTGATGTCCAGCTTGCTAAAAGTCTCTCAAGGACACACCAGTTTATGTACAGAGATAGGGCAATAAATTCCTTTAGTTAAAATAGTTAAGTCCAGAAGTCAGAAGCCATATTAGCAGCTGCCCAACCAACAGAAATAGCATACAGAGATAGGTAAAATGCTGAGATACAAATTACTTTAGAAACAAAAATATACATTCAGCTCTTATGAACCAATCACACTCTTAGCCAACTCAAAGCATCCACCATTATCCATATTTGGGTTGTATTAGCTGAAGAGGCCTGTTATTATAGGTATATAAGGTATAGGGATAAGGATAAGGGAGAGAGTAGTAGAAGAGAAGGAAAGGAAAGAGAGGCTACAAGAACTTACTGGGGCCCAGAGGTAATTATATTGTGCACTTATTTACTTTATAGCTATAAGGTTGTTGTTATGTCTGTTTGCATTTGATGTAAGAAAGTGTATGCAGTTATGTCAATGTGTTTTATGTAATGTATTTAATGTAACTCATGTTAATGGTACCATATAAAGAAGCATAGAATATTATATCGTGTGATCTAAGATTTTGGTTGCTGTGACTAATAAAAGTTGTTATATTAAGCTGTCTTTCTCAAAAGCAAATTATTCCATTAATTATTATTATTATTATTATTAATATAAATATTATAATCCAAAATTAATAATTAATCTTCAAAAATTGGGGACCGCTCGGATATTAGAACTTGTCGTGTCCATTAAGGTATAAGATACGGCATGTATGTTTTATACATATGATGAGGCTTTTAGATGTGTTGGGCTGTTTCACTCATCACCAGTAACAGCATCATTGCTTATTCTGCTTATTGTTCTAATAGTAAATTATATCTTTTTGGAACGATTACTTCTATTCAAAGAACCCTCATAGATTAAATTTGGTTATAATATTTTATTTTATTTTAATATTTATTTGGGTTTAAATATACATTTATATATGTTTATGCAATAGTCCCACATTTGTGTGGAATAAAATTGTAGTAATTTTACTTGTAAGCTGCACATGTTGCTTTGATATAGGAATATCTAGTCCCATACTATAGAAATATTGTATTGTGGCCCCTCTAATTAAAACAATAAGCCAGAATTTATATAGTTATATCATGCATGGTCATGTACTGTAAGTATATACTTCTGGATTAATTAGTATTGAATTGTTAATTTTCCAATGAGCCACAGGAAGCTATGTAAATAAATAGTTAAAATCTTGAGGACATAGATAAATTCACCTTGAAATAAAACAATTACTATTGCATTAATATATACGCCTAAAGTATTGTATATTATGTGATTTGCTGTTTTGAAACAAATAAATAATTGTGTCTGTGAGAAATTCAGTATAATTTTTAACAATGCCTAGCTTTGTCAAGGAAGAAAACCTAACAAAGATAGAATATTAGGTGATGGTAAGGATTTAAAACCTACCCCACGCTAACAAAATCACGATATAGTTCTTTGTTTATAAAGTGTATGTTACAGTAACCCTTACAGAGAGGATATAAACTGAAAAATAAAATTTCCCAAATAATATTTTAAAGAAGATAAGTATATTAGAAGAACCTTTAAGTGCTGGCCAACTTACTGGGGAGGATATACAAACAGAAAAAAGGGAATTACTTTTTAAATAAATAAATATATACATAAAAAAAAATTATGGAAACAATGTCAGAATTAGAAAGTTTTATTGTTTCATATATCACTAAGCATAAAAGCACAGAATTTGCTAAAGATGCCAAAGAGAAAGAAAATGCCTGGACTTATGTCCAGGAATTGTTTAAAAATGATAAAAGTGTAAATAAAAATTAAAATAAACAAAAAGGCATGGCAATTGCAGGTCTTTATGCAGCATGCCTGGCAATTAATGCTAATTTAGAACAACATCAGAGACAGCTGGAGTCAGCCTTAAGCTGTGTCAAAATTGAACAACAGAAAAGGGAAGATTTAGAAGCACAGATACAATCCCTTAATATTATGAATCAAATGCTTAAAACCTCTCATGAGGACGCAGCACACAAACTAAAATGTGCACAAACCAAAGTGTCAGAACTTGAAAGGACACTAATAGAGACCAAAACAGAAAGGAATTATATTGTAAGTGCTTATAAGGTTTTGCAAGATCAGTTAATTGAAACTAAAAAGGGTAACATAATTGACCATGCCCCTTGTAAAGAAAAAGAAAAACAGCTGCTGGAACAAATTTCAGTTCTTAATGGACAGAAAGCAGCTACTGACAGAATACATTTTAACAACACTGCAGCCACTGCACCATTTCCAGTATGTGCATATGAAATGGGTACACATGATTTAGAATACTCTCCAGGAGATTACACTTGGGTACAAGAAGACACAGATAATCAGGATTTCAGTGTGCCTATAGCCATGGGAGATATAGTCAATGGGGAATGCTCCATATTCATTGATCAGGAACAGGACACTGATGAGGCAATGGCAACACATGTAACCCCTGTGTTATTCAAACCACTCACTTTCTCAACTTTAGATAGTGGAGAAACCTTACAAGGCTTTAACAGTGCAGGGGAAGCCGTACATTCCACCCATCCCCAAATTAGACACCCAAAACAGCCCCTCAAGACACTTATGGGAGTAGCAGACTCAATTGGAAAAATGAGTACAGGGGAGCATATAACATCACATGCAGCTACTGATAAACAAAGATGTGAATTACTAGGAGTAAGCAATCCCTCAGATCAAGTTAAAGTATTACAACTAACTATAGATATGAATGTTTGGTGTGCACTACCTGATGTTATTAAGGAAGGTAAAGGCAGCTATGAAAAATCTGTTGAGGAACTACAGAAAATCATGCATCCCTCAGCTGTAGGTATAATGCTAGCCTGTCAAATAACACAACACAATGAGGAAAAACCCCTTGTATATGCTAATAGACTGTGGGCAGCATATCATATTGGCAATGGCAGGGCTGTAGACAGAAATGACCCAGAATATAAAAGCCTCCTCTTACAAAATTCTCACCCATTAATTAAAAGTAAAGGTGAACACCTAATAGATCCAAGAAAGCATAGCTATACAAAGATTGTAGAATTAATGCAGAGATCTTTTCAGGCAGTGCAAGCAAATAAATAACGCAGACTACAGGACAGGAATGATAGGTACCTGGTAAAAAGGGTGGCATCTTTACAAACTGGGAACAAAATACAGTAGTGGAAGGCCCATATCCCCCAGGAGAAATGAACACTCCATACAATCCACATTGGTATAGGACCAATCAATCAGGTTTTAGGGGTAGACCTCTCAGAGGAAAATACCTAATGCAGGGCTTAGGACGGGGAAATCATTACTACAATGAAAGAACACCAAATAGGGTACACCACACACAGGAATATTTGCAAAAAGACAACAGTAATTCCCTTCAACAAACATCTACTCCTCAAAATAGTGTGAATTGACAATCAATGGCCCCAACAATAATAGCACCAATCACACTAGATAAATTTGGACGTCCACAGGTGTCAGCACAGGTTGGTGGCTATTAATGTACGATGTTAATAGACACAGGGGCAGCCATATCTATTCTGAATACCAAACAACCACATAATTCATCTCTGTCATCAGGGAAGCTAATACATCTGCACAGTTTTGCTGGAAATAATGTGGACACAATGCTATCAAAACCATTAGACATACAGATAGGAAATCTCAATGTCACACAAACCTTTGCCTTAGCCTCACTACCAAATGAAACTAATCTTCTGGGATCTGACTTTCTTGTACCAAATGCATGCATGCTTGATTTTACTAACTTGGTGTTATTACAAAGTGGTACTAATTCATTGGGGGCAACTGTGGTAATTTCAGATTCACATGCAATTGCAGCAGTAAAACCAAACAATGCCTCATACGACATTTTACAAATGTTTAAGGATCACACAGATATAACTTTGATACAACCCATACTTGAAAGACACTATGACGCATTTGCAAAACACAAGCATGATTGTGGAAGAATTAATACAATGATTGAGGTTCATGGTCCTGATCCCCCTCCTCAAAAGCAATACAGTTTCCCATAAGAAGCTGTCAGTTTCATACAAGAAACTATCACATCACTTTTGGAACAGGGTGTGATCAGACCATGTATTTCAACAAATAATTCTCAAATCTGGCCTGTTAAAAAGCCAGATGGGTCCTGGAGATTAACAATAGATTACAGAACACTCAACAATATCACACCTAGTTGTGCTCCCACTGTTGCATCATCTCCTGATGTCTTGAAAATGCTTAGGCCTGAACATAAATGGTACAGTAGCTTAGACATAAGTAATGGATTTTGGTCACTGCCACTTTCTCCAATATGCCAGTACAAATTTGCATTTAAATTCTTGGACAAAAGCTATACCTTCACCTGTCTCCCTCAAGGATTTCATAATTCACCCTCACTGTTCCATGCAAAAATGAGATACATTTTGGCTAATTTTTCTTCACCTAAGAATCTATTGAAGTATGTAGATGATTTGCTACTAGCGACAAGCACCAAGGAGCAGCATCTACAGCTACTAGAGGAACTCCTGAGCATCCTCAAAGATGAAGGTTTGAAGTGTAATCCATCAAAGGCACAGATACTCAGGGAATCAGTATCATTCCTGGGAATTAAAGTCACATGTGACGAGAGAACCATAGCAGCAGATAAGGTAACGACCATCCTTCGACTACCCCTCCCAGTCAGTGTACTGACTCTGAGGTCCTTCCTAGGACTGGCAAATTACTCTAGAAATTTCATTCCCCAGTTCGCTAACATAGCTGCACCCCTTTATGACCTGTTAAAAAAATATGTTGTTTGGGAATGGACACAAGAGCACACAACTGCAGTACACACACTAAAGGAATTAATTGTTAAAGCACCAGCATTAGCCAATCCCAACCCTCAGTTACCATACCACATAGAGACAGCATCATCAGACACCTCAATGTCTGCTGTTTTCGCTCAGGAAGTACATGGACAACAGAGGCCCGTTGCATATGCCTCCAAGTCCCTGTCTCCTGTGGAACAAAAATATTCTGTCTGCGAAAAACACCTCCTCACCACCTTTTGGGCAGTTAAAAACTTTACATACATCATAGAGCTAAATCGTTGCAATGTCTTTGAAGTTGACGTTCCAGTCTGTGGTCTAGAGTCCGGTGGGGCAAGCAACCCATCCACCATGAATACTGAGCAAGATGCTGCGAGTAACCCCTATGAGAGGCACAAAGGATCAGTCCCCTCAGTTGCACCAAAAGACGCTAACAGTTGGGATGACAATGTTAACACAAAAGAAGCTGTGAAACAGAATGGTATGATGAATCCATACATCCTGGATACTGAGGCAAGCCCAGCAGCTGCAACTTATGATGCAAAGAGAGCTGATAGACTATCCACAGATGACAGACAGAAGACATTTGTAATGAGCCTTGCTGCAACAGGAAAAGATCAAATTGAGAAAAGATCAAGTTATATACCAGAGGAAGCCACATGTCCTATACAGTTAACAAAATGGAGGACTCCTATGGTGAAGGCCACATACAATATGGACGGACAGTACTGTATTGTCAAAAACTATAGGAGTTATATCTATGGGGGCCAGTCGTGTCCAATATCTAACCCAAATTTTTGTTTCACTCCACATGAGTACACTACCATTGGTAATACTGTAATTACACCTGTACCTGTCTATGGTGAAGAAAATATACTGGATAGCAATCCTATCCCCAATCCTGAGGACTACATTCCCATTTTCAATGTGCACATAGATTCCCTATCCTTAAATTTAGAAAAACTTTTAGAAAGAAAAGACACTCATATCATGCACATTAGCAACATGATAGATAAGGCAGATGTAAAACTTAATGAACTATTACATGATGGGGATTTTGAACTAGCAACAATCAATTCATGGGTGGAAATTGGGATGAAATGTCTACTACTTGTACAAATGTGCTTGGTTATCACACTAATCATATTAATAATTCATATTAGATACATTATGAGGAAACAGCGGAGGAAATTAAGAATATTAACAGAAATTAGACAAAAGCAATTACTCTCATAAGGTGTGGCCAATCAAAAATGTTCTCATGGCCACATGGATGCGACTGTTACAATATGAGTAATTTGCTAAATATGATCAAATTATATATATGTATGTATTTGTGTGTGTATATATATATATATATATATATATATATATATATATATATATATATATATATATATGTATATATATGTGTGTGTGTGTGATGTAATTACTTGATGTCCAGCTTGCTAAAAGTCTATCAAGGACACACCTGTTTATGTACAGAGATAGGGCAATAAATTCCTTTAGTTAAAATAGTTTAGTGAAAGGGGGTCGTGTCCTAGCCGCAGCGATGGTCAGATGCTATCTTCACTAGCTCTCGTGGCAAATTTAATAACTTGATGTCTATCTACATTTTGTTGAGGAATCCAGCCACATACTTATAACTGACAACCTGGAGGAAGTTTGTGGGTACAAAGCTATCTATAATACTGCCTTCTCTCTCATACTGGATACTTTCTACCCGGGCATCAACTCAGCGGCCTAACTACAGACCTCCCCCCCGGTTTACCATCTAGCCGGGTAACAGTGTCTCTGAAATATTCTGGGGATGGAGACCTTTTCCTACCTAACCGCTCTACTGGAGGAGCTGGGTCATAAAGCTGACAGACAGTTTCTAGATCTACGGTCTGCTATCACAGGTCCGTATATCCAAGATGGCGCCGTTAACCTAACCAGCTATAGCACGTACACTGCAGACCCGGCAGAAGATTCGCTACTTACTCAAAACTGGCATGAGCGGACACTGGAGGAGCAGCCTACCGAAGTTCCAACGGCCATACTACATGAGGAGACGGTTAACTGCCTGACACAGCCTAGTGCTGACAGTTCATTATGCCCCGTTGCGGTCTCATCAGAGCGAGCAGGATCCCCATTCATCACTCAGCAGTTTTTTCAGCTCCCTCTCCCTCCCGGCCTATGCTGTCAAGTCAAAGTTGCGGGAGGTACGGCCGACTCCCGCAAACAAATCTCTCACTCTCCTGATACTCATTATGCAGAACATACCGCATGGGGAAGGGAAGATCGGACATTAGAACTGGTTCCTGCCTGTAAATGGTGTGTCCTGCAAAGCTCCCTCACGCAAGAATCCCACCTCAGCACAAAGATTCTTCCAAAGTCCCACCATGGTTTATTAACTGGCACTAGAATAGGAGTGGGTTAGGAGGGATATATCTACGATCTTAAAGTCTCCTTCTTCAGCCCTAAGGGACTTAAGTACATATCCATGTTTGAGCTGAGCCTAAAAAATTCCGTTTTTTTTTGTGTGTTTTTTTTATTATTCCCTTTACTGTTTAGATTAGAAGATTATTTAAATGTTTATGTTATTGTTGGACTACAGGCTTTTAGACACATGGTTCACATTAGATAGCTATAGACTGCTCCTGACTTATGTGTATTATGCTGCTCTCCCAAGATCCTTATTGTAAGCCATTCTACTTTTAAGATAAGCCTACTAATTTACTTTAAAATATGCGAGCACGTAGCCTATATGCCTTTTTTTTTCAGGTTTCCCTATGTGTAGAATAACCCCCAGGTTGAATATTGGTTTGCACATTATTATTTGTGGTTCTTCATATTTGTTATGCACCCGAAGCAATGTCTTTTCCCACTCCTCATCTCTACCCGCCCTTACGAGTGTGTACTGCACTTATATTGTTTTACTCCTGAGGGGTTTAGGCTACATGTTTAACCACCCTGATTGTGCCCATCAATATCCTATACCCCTTCTGGTCTTATCATAGCAGTTTCAGTATCAAGCTATTATAATCCCATCTCATCCTGCCTCTTGTAGTCAATCCGATTAGAATCCTATCTCATTCTCACTCCCTGATGGTCTTAACCCTAAACATTACATTTTCATGACCCCATCTACAGTCTGATCTCTTCATATACAACTACACACTTCTGAGACTTCTCTCTTCCCACAATTGCAGTCCACTTTCCTCCTCTTTCTTTCTATCCTCTATATCCCCTCCTAGATAGACTATACTCTGTATTTGTGCCTGCTGACACGCCTTCTTTTTCCATCCGCCATTCATTACAATTAGGCTATAATTGCTCTCAAATATGTTAGCTACATTTGACACGTTGCCACATTAGCTGACCCGATTGCCCTTGCATCATATATTTGGAATGTAAAGGACAGGAGAGGGTTTAATTCAAAAGACCCTGATACTCGCACTCTGCAGCACACCTACTTATCTACTACGCATACTTACTTGCTGCTCTCCCGTAACTCCATACCAGAGATCTCATCAGCAAAGTGTTGTAATTTGTGCTGTTTTATATCTGGCACACTTTCATTCTTTGTCAATAAGTCTAACTGTATTCACGTAATATCTATAGAAGCCTAGTGTGTACATGAGGGATTTGTCTACATTTCTCTTAGATGCTCTCCTTGTAAAGACTCTGATACAGACTTATATGTCCAGATACATGTTTCCAGGTAACATATCCTTCTGAACATATCCTACTATTTATTGACCCACAACAAATTCTACATATTTCCTACATAATAGCTATCCAGACCTTAATAGACTAAAGTGTAGCCATCGGTTTGGTCATAGCAATTACCTTGGATCCTACTTTAAACTATACCAGTGTATCTTTTGTCAGGAGACTATAGCACCCCCTTCCCATTTCCTTAAACCGGCAGGCCCATATCCTTTCCTGTAACAGTCAGCCCAATAAAAGTATGAAATACTGACCATCGCCAACATGTCTCTTATGCACCATGTCAGATGTCTATCTTTCAATTAGATGGTAACCTAGTATACCTTTTCCTGTCACTATATTCCCTGGACACGTCCCCCCCCCCCTCCTAATCTTAGAGCAGCTCTTGTCTGCTGACTTCCCCCCTTCTCCGTTATCATATGGTCCAAGAGTGACCTCCAGGTAACTATCACCCATCACCTAGTTTCTAATTCTCGGAGCCCATGAGTGGCCCATTCCACAGATACCCCATCTATATACCTGTATTGAAAAATGATGTTTCATTGGTGTCTATGTTATCTGCTCACTGTGACTATTTTACCTTTTGCTATTCTATATATTATAATGAGTATACTTGATGTATAAATTCTGATGAGCGCTCAGTGGGTGCTGAAGTTTGATAGTAGCCTACTGTATACTATCCCAACTACTTTGATATGTTGATACCTTGTATTCTTAATTTTATTTTCTTGTTATTGTGCTAAAAACCTCAATAAAAAAAAAAAAAAAAAATAGTTTAGTGAAAAAGTCCAGAAGTCAGAAGCCATGTTAGCAGCTGTCCAACCATCAGAAATAGCATACAGAGATAGGTAAAATGCTGAGATACAAATTACTTTAGAAACAAAAATATACATTCAGCTCTTATGAATCAATCACACTCTTAGCCAACTCAAAGCATCCACCATTATCCATTTTTGGGTTGTATTAGCTGAAGAGGCCTGTTATTATAGGTATATAAGGTATAGGGATAAGGGAGAGAGTAGTAGAAGAGAAGGAAAGGAAAGAGAGGCTACAAGAACTTACTGGGGCCCAGAGGTAATTATATTGTGCACTTATTTACTTTATAGCTATAAGGTTGTTGTTATATCTGTTTGCATTTGATGTAAGAAAGTGTATGCAGTTATGTCAATGTGTTTTATGTAATGTATTTAATGTAACTCATGTTAATGGTACCATATAAAGAAGCATAGAATATTATATCGTGTGATCTAAGATTTTGGGTGCTGTGACTAATAAAAGTTGTTATATTAAGCTGTCTTTCTCAAAAGCAAATTATTTGATTAATTATTATTATTATTAATATAAATATTATATTCCAAAATTAATCATTAATCTTCAATAGCGGACATCAATCAGCCCGATCAGATACGATTGGGTTGATTGACACCCCTGCTAGCGGCCGATTGGCCGCGAATGTGCAGGGGGCGGCATTGCACAGGCATTTCACTAGAAATGCTTGTGCAATGATAAATGCCGACAGCGTATGCTGTCAGCATTTATTGATGTGTGGCGGACATTGTTAAAACGGGCCCAAAGGGTTAAATACGTATATACAGGTTATAACCTATTGGTGGGTTTGTGGAGACAAGTTTCTGATCAACATAGAGACTATTGAAACTCTGATTGTGGATTATCTTAGATAGCTGTATCAAAATAAATTGTGTCCTATAGCCTATGGAACAAATAACATAGAGACAGCCGCTAATAGTATAGTGTCTACAATCAACATATAGACCCTATGTTGGAGTATACAGGTCGTTACTTTGGATTGTGTAGAGAAAATATTAGGGTTGTAACAGTCTGACTCTTGTAGTAATTGATTTCAACGTGTAAAAGTAGCTAACCGCTGCAATGTAAGCATAAGAATGTCAAGATCCCATAAAGTAATGCTGTAGCGGTTAGCCATGTAATGAAGCAGTGTAGAAATAATGTTAGAGTTGTAACAGACTGACTTCTAAAATGGTTAATAGCTAATCTACACTTGAAAAGCAAAAAAACATTACAATGTAAACGCTACAATGTAGGCATGTGAGTATCAATTTTCTATTAAACATAGGAGACTCCCCTAGTATGTGGGCAATACAAACATTGACCCACTATTTAGATATTTCCTGGCCAGAACGCTGTCACAAAAATATAGCATCAGATATCGGATAACAGTTAGCACATTAACAAACTACAAGAAAGATTGCCTAAGGCAATTAAAACACAGGAGCTCCTAAAACTCCTCTCAAAGTCCAGGGAATTTTATTAAAAGTTAAGCTTTACTTAGTTTTTCATGGTTCACACCCCCATGAGAGAGTTGATTTTGTGATTTCCATTATCCTATTTCTATAATAAATTACACAAACTCCTGAGTGCTAATTAGTGTATTCTCCAGAGGGGGTCTTTGTATATCTCTCTTTTTTCTTTCAAACTCTAAATCCCTTTATTACCCATTCCCCAGTTTTGCATAACCAACACTGTTATAGAAATATACTTTTTACCTCTGTAATAACCTTGTTTCTACGCCACTTCTGACAGCCCCCTGATCACATGAATTTTTATTTATTATCTATTGACTTGCATTTTAGCCAATTAGTGCTGTGTTGTGCACAACTTCACGGGCGTGAGCATAATTTTATCTATATGGCCCACACGAACTAGCACTCTGCTGTTGTGAAAAGCAAATACAAAATCATGTGATAAGAGGCTGTCTATAGTGGCTTAGAAACAGGAAGATATTTAGAGGTTTAAATGTTATAAAGTATATTAATATAACAATGTCGGTTGTGCAAAGCTGGAGAATGGGCAGTAAAGGTGTTATCTATCTTTTTAAACAATAACATTTTTGGTGTTGACTGTCCCTTTAAGCAGCAGACTGTGCCCCCTCCCCTGTTAGAGACCTGTTACATTTCACAGGTTCCCAGTTGCTGCGGGGGTGGGGGTTCTGCACAGAGAAAAATGGAGTGAAATGTCTGCTTACTTTCTCCCATGCATGCAAAATGTAAGCTGTATTACATTTTGTGCTATCACCTTTCTTTAGTCTCATAAAACAAACTGTTTAACCCCTTGTCTGCTAGATGGCTATATAAAGCAGATGTGCAGCCCTCTCTGGTAGTTTAGAGGCTTAAACAGTGTGTTAATTTTAAATGCAACAGATAGCACAGAGTGCATTATCTTGTACGCTAAGAATAACACACAATCTTACACTAAGAATAACACACAATCTGGTTTTACAAGTAAAAATCTTAACCCTTTAACGAACAATGCCATACTGCCAGCACTGTCCTGGGCTTCTTTCTGCTGCAATCTCGCTGACAGTGGCGAGATTGCACTATTTGTGCATGCCTCACAACTGGGCCAGTGCAGAAAGACAGATGCAGAGAGAGACACTCTGTATCCCTCTCTGTATCAGGTAACGGTGTTGCCAATTATTGGTGGTGTGAGAGGGTCAGGAGGGAGGCAAGTGGGCAGACCATCGCTGGAGGGGGGTGGGAATGGGCTGGAGGGAGAGGGAATTGGTGCTACACTACAGAACAATTTGTATTTTTTTTTTAAAAACTGAACAAAATACATAAAAAACATAAATTTATGTAAACTGGGTTATGCCAGTACCTAAGATAGCGGACACTATTTAGAGGGGGGATAGTTAGAGAACTGTGTGGGAGGCATTAGGGAGGTGGGAGGGAAAGGGAGGAATCCTATACTTGTAGAAAATAAAAAAAATAAAAAAAATTTAATCTCTAAAACTTTACATCGGCAGATTGTCTGCCAGTACCTAAAATAGTGGGGTGGTGACCAGTGGGGGCTGAGAGATTGAAGAGAGCTGTTTAGGAGAGATCAGGTAGGGATCAGGGGTGGGAGGTGTTAGGTGAGAGGCTAATCTCTACACTAAAGCTAAACTTAACAATGGCCACTATTCTATACTTATCATACTTGACCTGTCTGCTGCCTTTGACACTGTTGACCATCCCCTCCTCCTACGGACTCTCAGCTCCCTTGGGCTCTGTGACATTGCCCTCTCCTGGATCCACTCTTATCTCTCTAATAGGTCCTTTTCTGTCTCATTTGCTGGTGACTCATCCTCTCCATTGCCTCTGTCTGTTGGAGTACCTCAAGGCTCTGTTCTAGGCCCTCTACTCTTCTCTATTTATACTTCCTCACTGGGTAAACTTATCAGTAGCTATGGCTTCAACTATCACCTCTATGCTGATGATACTCAGATCTACCTATCCACCCCTGCACTCTCTCCTTCTGTCCTTTCCCACATCAGCGACTGCTTATCTGGCATTTCTTCCTGGATGGCCTCTCACCACCTAAAAATCAACATGTCCAAGACTGAGCTTCTTTTAATCCCCCCAACTAATTCTACTCCAGTTTCTAACTTTACTATCACTGTCGTTGACACCACTATCTCCCCATCACCCCAAGTCCGCTGCCTAGGAGTTACACTCGACTCCAATCTGTCCTTCATACCCCACATCCAATCGCTCTCTTCATCCTGTCGCAACCACCTACGCAATATCTCCAAAATTTTTCCTTTTCTGAGTGCTGAAACTACTAAACAGCTAATCCATTCCCTAGTAATTTCCCGGCTTGACTACTGTAACAACCTACTAACTGGCCTCCCTCTCTCCCGCCTCTCCCCCCTTCAATCCATCCTAAATGCCTCTGCTAGGCTTATCCACCTCTCCCGATGCTCTGTATCTGCCGCACCCCTCTGTGAGTCCCTTCACTGGCTCCCCATTCACAGCAGAATTAAATTAAAAATTCTCACTCTGACCTACAAAGCCCTTACCAATGCAACCACCCCATACCTGTCCTCACTCATCAACAAATATACTCCAGCCCGTCCCCTAAGATCCAACAACGATCTACTCCTTGCCTCTTCTACCATCACCTTCTCCCATGCAAGACTACAGCACTTCTCTTGTGCGGCACCAACCCTCTGGAACGCACTTCCTCGAGCTGTCAGACTGTCCCCCAACCTCTCCTCCTTTAAACACTCCCTAAAGACCTTTTTGTTCAGGGAAGCCTATCACGAAATCAGTAACTAATGAATTCCACTTGCCTAATAGTTGCCCTCATCTAACTTCACACTAACATCATTCCCACCTTTGCAGTCCCCACCTCCTGTTTCTCACCCTCCTACCCATTTAGATTGTAAGTTCCCACGGGAACAGGGCTCCCGATTCCCCCTGTATTTGTTTGTTATATTTTGTCTGGTGTCTCATATTGTACTGTCCTTTTATCTTTGTTACCTATGAACAGCGCTGCGGAATCTGTTGGCGCTTTATAAATAAAGAATAATAATAATAATTACCAAAAAGCAATGACAAAGCCATAAATGTATGCTATTTCAGATTAAAGGGGATTACAGAGAGGTAGTGATGTCGCGAATAGTTCGCCGGCGAATAGTTCCCGGCGAACATAGCATGTTCGCGTTCGCCGCAGCGGGCAAACATATGCGATGTTCGGTCCGCCCCCTATTCGTCATCATTGAGTAAACTTTGACCCTGTAACTCACAGTCAGCAGACACATTCCAGCCAATCAGCAGCAGACCCTCCCTCCCAGACCCTCCCACCTCCTGGACAGCATCCATTTTAGATTCATTCGGAAGCTGCATTCTTAGTGAGAGGAGGAACAGTGTAGCTGCTGCTGATTTAATTGGGAAATCGATAGCTAGGCTAGTGTATTCAGTGTCCACTACAGTCCTGAAGGACTCATCTGATCTCTGCTGTAAGGACAGCACCCCAAAAAGCCCTTTTTAGGGTTAGAACATCAGTCTGCTTTTTTTTTTTTTTTCCTGTGTAATCTAATTGCAGTTGCCTGCCTGCCAGCGTGTGTGTCAGGCTCACAGCGTATACTGTGCCCACTTGCCCAGTGCCACCACTCATATCTGGTGTAACAGTAGTGTACATTTAAAAAAAAAAACACTTTTTTGACTGTGAAATAATAGCAGACAGCTGCCAGTACCCAAGATGGCCGCCAATAAGGCAGATGGGGAGGGTTAGAGAGCTGTTTTGGGGGGGATCAGGGAGGTTGGGGGCTAAGGGGGGATGCTACACCACAGCATATGTAAATATGCTTAAAAAAAATTATTTTTTTTTAAAAAACCTTTTATTTTAGTACTGGCAGACTTTCTGCCAGTACTTAAGATGGCGGGGACAATTGTGGGGTGGGGGAGGGAAGGGAGCTGTTTGGGAGGGATCACGGGGTCTGATGTGTCAGGTGGGAGGCTGATCTCTACACTAAAGCTAAAATTAACCCTGCAAGCTCCCTACAAACTACCTAATTAACCCCTTCACTGCTAGCCATTGATGCGCAGCAGCATTTAGCGGCCTTCTAATTACCAGAAAGAAAAGCTAAAGTCATATATGTCTGCTATTTCTGAACAAAGGGGATCCCAGAGAAGCATTTACAACCATTTGTGCCATAAAATTTGATCGCATTTGGCGGTGAAATGGTGTCATTAAATATACCAAAATGGGCCTAGATCAATACTTTGGGTTGTCTACTACACTACACTTAAGCTAAAATTAACTCTATAAGCTCCCTACATGCTCCCTAATTAACCCCTTCACTGCTGGGCATAAAACACGTGTGGTGCGCAGTGGCATTTAGCAGCCTTCTAATTACCAAAAAGCAATGCCAAAGTCATATAATTCTGCTATTTCTGAACAAAGGGGATCCCAGAGATGCATTTACAACCATTTATGCCATAATTGCATAAGTTGTTTGTAAATAATTTCTGTGAGAAACCTAAAGATTGTGAAAAAGTGAACAATTTTTTTTTATTTGATCGCATTTGGCGGTGAAATGGTGGCATGAAATATACCAAAATATGCCTAGATCAATACTTTGGGTTGTCTACTACACTACACTTAAGCTAAAATTAACTCTACAAGCTCCCTACATGCTCCCTAATTAACCCCTTCACTGCTGGGCATAAAACACGTGTGGTGCGCAGTGGCATTTAGCAGCCTTCAAATTACCAAAAAGCAACGCCAAAGCCATATAAGTCTGCTATTTCTGAACAAAGGGGATTCCAGAGAAGCATTTACAACCATTTATGCCATAATTGCATAAGTTGTTTGTAAATAATTTCTGTGAGAAACCTAAAGTTTGTGAAAAAGTGAACAATTTTTTTTTATTTGATCGGATTTGGCGGTGAAATGGTGGCATGAAATATACCAAAATGGGCCTAGATCAATACTTTGGGATGTCTTCTAAAAAAAATATATACATGTCAAGGGATATTCAGGTATTCCTGACAGATATCAGGGTTCCAATGTAACTAGCGCTCATTTTCAAACAAAAGTGGTTTTGAAACAGCAAAGTGCTTCTTGTATTTATTTCCCTATAACTTGCAAAAAAAGCAAAGAACATGTTAACATTGGGTATTTCTAAACTCAGGACAAAATTTAGAAACTATTTAGCATGGTTGTTTTTTGGTGGTTGTAGATGTGTAACAGATTTTGGGGGTCAAAGTTAGAAAAAGTGTGTTTTTTTCCATTTTTTTCCTCATATTTTATAATATTTTTAATAATAAATTATAAGATATGATGAAAATAATTGGATCTTTAGAAAGTTCATTTAGTGGCGAGAAAAACTGTATATAATATGTGTGGGTACAGTAAATGAGTAAGAGGAAAATTACAGCTAAACACAAACACTGCAGAAATATAAAAATAGCCCTGGTCCTTAAGGGAAAGAAATTGAAAAATGGCCTTGGTCCTTAAGGGGTTAAAAAAAATAAATAGAAATTTTACTGTGAAATAATAGCAGTCAGTTTCCTTCACGCGTGTGCGTTTCAGGGCCTGCCAGGGCACAGTGTCACACCAGTGCAACTCATATCTGGTGTAACAGTAGTGTACATTTAAAAAAAAATACAATTTTGACTGTAATAGATTGAATAGCAGTTAGTTGTCTGCAAGCGTGGGTGTCAGGCCTACAGCGTCTACTCTGCCAACTTCTGCCAGTGGACAGTGCCACTCATATCTGTTGTCACAGTAGCTTGCACGCATAGTACCACTAATCGAAAAAAAAATGACAGGCAGAGGCAAGCCACCCCGCAGGGGCCGTCGTGGTGCTGTGATTCCCTTTGGCCCTAGAATAATGCCCAGTGTTCAGAGGCCACGTACCCTGAACTCGAAAAGTTCTGAGGACATAGTTGACTGGCTAATACAGGACAACCAATCTTCTGCAGCTTCCGCTCGGAACCTTGATGCACCATCCTCCTCCAGCTTAGCTTCGGGCACCTCTCAAGTTACCACTCACCCGCCTGCCGCCACCACCAACACTAACACCACAGCCGCTTCACTTGATCTGTCAGAGGAGTTATTTACACATCAGTTGGAAGAAATGAGTGATGCGCAACCATTATTGCCAGAGGATGTAGATAACAGGGATATGTCTCAGTCTGGCAGCATTACACACATGGACGTACGGTGTGATGATGATGATGTTGTACCCGCTGCGGGAGTTTGGTCTGTCACTGTGAAGCGGGCGTAACCCTTACACTACCTGATCGATACAACATCATACCTGATGTTTTAAAGCACGTTATTCCAAACAATTTAGGAATGTTAGGTGATTTATGCCCTTTATGGATTAAAACCAGACTCTGCATCAACTATGTAATTTTCCATGGGAGTTTTGCCATGGATCCCCCTCCGGCATGCCACTGTCCAGGTGTTAGTCCCCTTGAAACAACTTTCCCATTACTATTGTGGCCAGAAAGAGTCCCTGTGGGTTTTAAAATTCGCCTGCCTATTGAAGTCTATGGCGGTTTGCCCGGTTCGCCCGTTCGCAAACTTTTGCGGAAGTTCGCGTTCGCGGACCCAAATTTTTATGTTCGCGACATAACTACAGAGAGGCTTTTACATCCATTTGTGTTATTACTGCACAAGCGGTATGCAAATAATTTCAGTCTGAACCCCAAAGTTTGTGAAAATTAACAATTTTTTTTAATATGATCACATTTTGCAACAAAACGGTGGCATGAAATATCTGAAAATGGGTCTAGATCAGGGGTGCCCACACTTTTTTATGTTGATACAACAAATTAATCCTGACAACAAAATTAGCACTGACTTTAATTTGGGTTAACAGGATCAACCCCTTGTGCCATGTTACAAAACACTGTATTCAAATTACTGCCACTGGCCCCCTTTACTTTGCGCCGCAGGCTTTGACTGATATGACCCAGTGAGGCTTACACAAATAAATTTCAATAGCGCGCCATGCAGACCATTTCTTACCAGGTCAACACGTTCATTTGCCAGACGTCAATCAGACTTGTTCCTTTAGCATAGCACGGCAGCCTCCGCCTTTACTTTTTCTATCTATTGATGCTTACCCTCCTAACTATACTATACCGCCACATCCATTGGGAGAGTACTCACTCAACTTTGCTTTTGATAGGCCAATTGTGTTGTCATTCAATAATCATCTACATTGATTTGTTAAAATCAATGTCCCTCAAGATCTAATCCTGTAGCACTTTTCATGTCCGACCATCAGACTGTTTAATGACCTGACCCTGTACATACTGTGGTAGATAAAGCCGTATCCCTAGCAACCATACTCTACTCATGCCCCAGTGCTGAGATCGCGTAACTTGACCACATATTTTGATCACATCAGCCGCGATCTACCAGCAGCACCTTCGGAATCTACTGGCAGATCCCAATTTACCTATTGGGCAACCTTGGTCTAGATCAATACTTTAGGTTGTCTACTAAATATATATATATATATATATATATATATAGTTTTGATAGGTAAATAAAAAAAACAAGGCTCTATTTCAGGTTTAAATTAAGTGATGACAAAAATCCTAAAAAGTCGGTGAGGACACAAGAAATGATGGTACTTGAGGAGTATTCATATCTCAGACTAGCAAACTAACCATGTTTCAAAATATCAAATTCTATTGGGAAACCCTGTTCCCACGAATACACTGAACCTATGTTCTGATACCCTCTAACTAAACCCCTGGTCCGGCTCCTTTTCCTTTCCCCTCTCCCTTCCCCCTTTCCATCATCTACTGTAATCCTATACTCTCTCATCTTCTTTCTTTTCCTTCTCCTACCTTAATTCCTCTTTTCTCCCCCTTTTTTCTTTCTCCTCTTTCTATATGTTTATTTTTTTCATTTTTTTTGTATCTTGCTATATCATCTTGTTAATAAAATGCCATAAAACAGGTTGAGATCTGTGTATATCCTAAAAGGGCTAATTAATTTAAAATAGTTTGCATATTTAAAAAAAAAAAAAAAGGGGGGCGTGTCCAAGCCGCAGCCGGGACAAGACGTGTAAAATGGTTGCTCTGCTTGCATTTTCAATTAGCTTGGAAATATATCCACTATTTTAATACATCCTAACCTATGTTGTTAAATAACAGTTACTGAACTACTTCAGAACAAGATTACTTCAACTTTATTAAGTTTCTGCAAAAAGGTGACCTGAACTAAGCTACAACCCAGACTGCGGCCTATGACTTATTACCATCCTCCCCCCCCCCCCCCCGGCTAGATAGATGGCCGGGGGCAGCGACTAAAATGTATTTAATCACATTGGAGACCTCATCTGTTTGATCAGAGAAGAGGGTTTTTGTGGTAGCAAACTGACTCTTTTACTTCACAGCTTGCAAATGGAAGTGGAAGTTATAGTTCTCCTGCAGCGGCTGTCTTACAGGCTGGAGATTCAACGCAAATCCCTCACAAGTCATTTGAGAGCAGTAAGGGGGGATGAACGCATCTCTGGCATGCCATACTCAGAATGTTTAAATCTCCTGACTACATCGGACGAGAGTCAGGAGGGAGATCCTGTATGTCTGGAGGAGTATGCTGACACTTTACCAGGCACAGATGGATTGGCCCTACCAGACATTACACCTAAACTCCCGGTCCCAGGTAAGTGCACTACCGCGGGGCCTACTATGAAAGGAAGGGGGCTGGTTTTGGACTCCCTCGAGATGCGGCCGGTTGAGGGGGGGTCTGGAGCAGGCCTCAATTGGAAGAACATGGAGGGCCAGAGGCTAAGATCTGCAGTAGCGAGAGATGCCGGGACTCTTCAGCCCCAATATGCTTGCTCTAAATTATCGACACTGGACTATACTGGGGATGCCTTGTCTAAGGAGTACATTGCTCAGCTCGCGCAGAGTGTATACATCAAAGGAAGCCCAGCCTGTCGGGGGAACACGATCTATACCATCACTGCAAGTGGGATAGGATAGTGATACTAAGAAACCCTGGACTCATGTATGGGGACAAAGGTTAATCGTACTGATTTGATGATGACTTTTAATAGTCTGAGATGAACCTTTAATTGTATTTCGCAAGGTAGTGAGTAGTAATGTTTCTTGCAGTGCAGAGGGGGTTAAAAATGTACTTGTCTGTTCTTCAAGATATGGGTAACGGCTTTTATGATGCCTCCCTTCCCTCCCCCTTCCGTCCTCTGGGCAGCTTTAGTATTAAATTCTTAGATATCTAAGCATATGTCAGCTTGCAGAGGATAGCATTCAACTATTTAGCATTTATATGTCTGCTGTTTAGCATTTCTATGTCGCATTGCTTGGGTGTGCATTTGCTATTAAGACATGTAGTTGGGGAAGTAATTGTGGGGAGGGGATGTAAGTAGCACTTGATTACCATGTGCTCAGAATGGACATCAAGGCACGAAGTAAGGGAATTAACCAGGTCTCACAGCCCTCTCTCATAGCCGAGGTGGCCCACTACTTAAGCAGCTGGAGAATATTTGTTAACTATTATTACTCCTATAAACACACTAAATACTATTCCCATACATGACCATATGAGTGGCAATTTATGTAGTTAGAGCGGTGTTGGAAAGCTATAACCCTGTTAGGGATGTTGTGTTTTAAAACAGCTTCCTATATTTCTCAGTGATAGCACATAATTCTTTTTGAGCTCATCCTCTTCAAATATCCCTTAGTAACAACGATAGAGCTTGAGGTGGGGACTCCAGACGCATAGTTTATATTATATCATTAATAATACATTCACCTTCTTTTTTTTCTATATTATTTCATTATTGTTCACCCAATCTGGTGATCTCTTTCAGCGGTATTTACCCGCCATTTTGCACCTACACACATAAGAATATTGTTGAGACGTGTGAATAGATGTTTGAAAATCATACCTCTCATACGTGTGGTTTGTGATCTAAAATGTATGGCCTAAAGTATCATCCTAAAAGATAGAGTATCTTACTAAAGAGGTATTAAAGTAATAATAAATAAAAATAAAAATTTAAGGTATCATTATAAACACTGAACTGCGCATATAAATGATGTACTAGAATCCAACGGCTAGATTTAGAGTTCGGCGGTAGCCGTGAAACCAGCGTTAGAGGCTCCTAACGCTGGTTTTAGGCTACCGCCGGTATTTGGAGTCACTCAAAATAGGGTCTAACGCTCACTTTTCAGCCGCAACTTTTCCATACCGCAGATCCCCTTACGTCAATTGCGTATCCTATCTTTTCAATGGGATCTTTCTAACGCCGGTATTTAGAGTCGTTTCTGAAGTGAGCGTTAGAGCTCTAACGACAAAACTCCAGCTGCCGGAAAATAGCAGGAGTTAAGAGCTTTCTGGGCTAACGCCGGTTCATAAAGCTCTTAACTACTGTACCCTAAAGTACACTAACACCCATAAACTACCTATGTACTCCTAAACCGAGGTCTCCCCACATCGCCGACACTCGAATAAATTTTTTTAACCCCTAATCTGCCGACCGCCACCTACGTTATACTTATGTACCCCTAATCTGCTGCCCCTAACCCCGCCAACCCCTGTATTATATTTATTAACCCCTAACCTGCCCCCCAAAACGTCGCTGACACCTGCCTACACTTATTAACCCCTAATCTGCCGAGCGGACCGGAGCGCTACTATAATAAAGTTATTAACCCCTAATCCGCCTCACTAACCCTATCATAAATAGTATTAACCCCTAATCTGCCCTCCCTAACATCGCCGACACCTAACTTCAATTATTAACCCCTAATCTGACGACCGGAGCTCACCGCTACTATAATAAATGGATTAACCCCTAAAGCTAAGTCTAACACTAACACCCCCCTAAGTTAAATATAATTTTAATCTAACGAAATTCATTAACTCTTATTAAATAAATTATTCCTATTTAAAGCTAAATACTTACCTGTAAAATAAACCCTAATATAGCTACAATATAAATTATAATTATATTGTAGCTATTTTAGGATTAATATTTATTTTACAGGCAACTTGGTAATTATTTTAACCAGGTACAATAGCTATTAAATAGTTAAGAACTATTTAATAGTTACCTAGTTAAAATAATAACAAAATTACCTGTAAAATAAATCCTAACCTAAGTTATAATTAAACCTAACACTACCCTATCAATAAATTAATTAAATAAAATACCTACAATTACCTACAATTAACCTAACACTACACTATCAATAAATAAATTAAATACAATTGCTACAAATAACTACAATTACATAAACTAACTAAAGTACAAAAAATAAAAAAGAACTAAGTTACAAAAAATAAAAAAATATTTACAAACATAAGAAAAATATTACAACAATTTTAAACTAATTACACCTACTCTAAGCCCCCTAATAAAATAACAAAGACCCCCAAAATAAAAAAATGCCCTACCCTATTCTAAATTAATAGAGTTAAAAGCTCTTTTACCTTACCAGCCCTGAACAGGGCCCTTTGCGGGGCATGCCCCAAGAAGTTCAGCTCTTTTGCCTGTAAAAAAAAACATACAATACCCCCCCCCCAACATTACAACCCACCACCCACATACCCCTAATCTAACCCAAACCCCCCTTAAATAAACCTAACACTAAGCCCCTGAAGATCTTCCTACCTTGTCTTCACCATCCAGGTATCACCGATCCGTCCTGGCATCCGGGGCTGAAGAGGTCCAGAAGAGGCTCCAAAGTCTTCCTCCTATCCGGCAAGAAGAGGACATCCGGACCGGCAAACATCTTCTCCAAGCGGCATCTTCGATCTTCTTCCATCCGGTGCGGAGCAGGTCCATCTTGAATCAGCCGACGCGGATCCATCCTCTTCTTTCTGTGTCTCCCGACGAATGACGGTTCCTTTAAGGGACGTCATCCAAGATGGCGTCCCTCGAATTCCGATTGGCTGATAGGATTCTATCAGCCAATCGGAATTAAGGTAGGAATATTCTGATTGGCTGATGGAATCAGCCAATCAGAATCAAGTTCAATCCGATTGGCTGATCCAATCAGCCAATCAGATTGAGCTCGCATTCTATTGGCAGATTAGGGGTTAATAAGTGTAGGCAGGTGGAGGCGATGTTGTGGGGGGCAGATTAGGGGTTAATAAATATAATATAGGGGTCGGCGGTGTTAGGGGCAGCAGATTAGGGGTACATAAGGATAACGTAGGTGGCTGCGCTTTGCGGTCGGCAGATTAGGGGTTAATTATTGTAGGTAGCTGGCGGCGACGTTGTGGGGGGCAGGTTAGGGGTTAATAAATATAATATAGGGGTCGGCGGTGTTAGGGGCAGCAGATTAGGGGTACATAGGGATAACGTAGGTTGCGGCGGTGTACGGAGCGGAAGATTAGGGGTTAAAAATAATATGCAGGGGTCAGCGATAGCGGGGGCGGCAGATTAGAGGTTAATAAGTGTAAGGTTAGGGGTGTTTAGACTCGGGGTACATGTTAGAGTGTTAGGTGCAGACGTAGGAAGTGTTTCCCCATAGGAAACAATGGGGCTGCGTTAGGAGCTGAACGCTGCTTTTTTGCAGGTGTTAGGTTTTTTTTCAGCTCAAACAGCCCCATTGTTTCCTATGGGGGAATCGTGCACAAGCACGTTTTTGAGGCTGGCCGCGTCCGTAAGCAACTCTGGTATCGAGAGTTGCATTTGCGGTAAAAATGCTCTACGCTCCTTTTTTGGAGCGTAACGCAGCATTTTTTTGAACTCTCGATACCAGAGTTAATTTTATGCTGCGGCCAGAAAAAAGCCCGCGGAGCGTTAACAGCCCATCTACCGCCAAACTCCAAATCTAGGCCATAGTATGTTAGAATTAAAGGTTCCAAGGTAAGCGTTGTAATATACAAGTGTATTTCATGAGATTATTTTCATATATCATATTCGCCATCAGAATGTTTATTACAATACCACACTTATACTGAACTCAGTATTTTATCTAAGCTACACTTTTTTGGTTGTTGGCAAGGTTAAGGAGTCTTTTTTTGTAATACCGGATCTGTTCATACTGAGATTTCGCTTGTATTTTATGTTTTATATAAAAGTATCTCATCTTAGAAGGAAAATGTTATCTTTATCACCATGTTCTGATTATTGTATTGCTCAATACCTAAATAAAAAACTTTGATTTAAAAAAAAAAAAAAAAAAATTGCTGGCAAGTATTTTAAAATAATTTTCAAAAATAAGCAAAATTAATTACATAGCTAAGCTGCCTGGAGCAGCCAACTCCACCCCTCTTAATAGTGTTTAGACCCAGACATTGTATTTTAACTGAGTTCACAGCTTCTAGGCATGCTCCAGTAGATAATCCCTATGCACTTTTGCATTCTACCAAAAGAACAATAAGCATAGATACAGCCATAAAAGGAATTGTGCATGTGTGTGTGTGTGTGTGTGTGTGTGTGGGTGGGGGGGTTAGAGCTTTACAATTCAGAAACTAAAAGGAAAGGGTTAATGATGAGGCACTGCAGTATACATTTGCAGGTAAAGTAATTAAAGTACATATTATATTATTTTGTCTCTATTCCAACTTGTTTTATGTCCCTTTAAATTGGTTATAATCTATGCTAAATGGCTATTACTTGTCACTGTCAGACATCCCAACTGGTGTTACTTTTATGATAACACAGTGAATCAGAAAAATATGTATGACCTTTATATCTTATTCTTCTTTCTGAGACATAGGGACCTATTTATCAAGCTCTGTACGGAGCTCACCAGAAACACCAGTTATGAAGCAGCGCTCTAAAGACCGCTGCTCCATAACCTGTCCGCCTGCTCTGAGGAGGCGGACAGACATTGCAGGAAATCAACCCGATCGAATACGATCGGGTTGATTGACACCCCCTGCTAGCGGTGGATTGGCAGCGAATCTGCAGGGGGCGGTGTTGCACCAGCAGTTCACAAGAGCTGCTTGTGCAATGCTGAATGCGGAGAGCGTATTGCTCTCCGCATTCAGCGATGTCTGTCGGATATGATCCGCTGAGCGGATAATGTCCGACAGAGGGTTGATAAATCGGGCCCCATGATGTTTATAGCCGTGCAAATTCTGTACTCTGTATTTTAAATAGATTTAGACTGTAATACATGTTTTTCTCTGTTTAAATCCAATAAAGATTAATAAGCTAAAAAGTTTTTTGGGCAAGCTTTTATCTTAAAGGGACATTAAACCCCAAAAATTTCTTTCAGGATTCAAGTAGAGAATACAATTTTAAACAACATTCCAATTTACTTCTATTATCTAGTTTGCTTCATTATTTAGCTATCCTCTGTTGAAGAAATAGCAATGCACATGGATGAGCCAATCATATGAGGCATATATGTACAGCAACCAATCAGCAGCTACTGAGCATATCTAGATATGCTTTTCAGCACATTATATCAAGAGAATAAAGCAAATTAGATAATAGAAGTAAATTAGAAAGTTGTTTAAAATTGCATGCTCTTTCTAAATCATAAAAGAAAAAAATTGGGTTTCATGTCCCTTTAAATGCCTGGTCCTTAAAGGGACATTCCGGTCAAAATTTAAATGCACATAGATAAATTACATATTTGAGTAGAAATATATTTGCAATATACTTGTATTGGCAAAAATGCTTCTGGTAAAAGTTATCACTGCTTTAGTGTTAACATTTTTTTCTGCACGTGCATGTGTAGCATAGCTAGATATTCTAAGTGCACTGTAGTAAATAGTTTTAAATACTGCTGCTGCTCAGATCACCAGTGGGGCATGTATCATGTCTACAGTTAACAAATTGAGAGCACCTTAGGCTCTCGGATCAAGTGCTGCGTTAAAAATGCTGGTGCACAGAGCATACTTAAATACACTTTTTAAACAGATGTAGCTTTTATTAGAAGCATTTTGGCTAATACATGTATATTACAAAAATGCTTCCATTCAAAATTGAAGTGCATCCTTTGGGATTCCAATTTTGGCTGTAATATCCCTTTAAGGGTTTAAAGGAAAAGTCTACTTGATTTGTTTTTTATTGTTTAAAAAAAGATAGATAACACCTTTACTACGCATTCTCAAGCTTTGCATAATCAACATTGTTAAATTAATATACTTTATTATCTCTATGTTTGCCTGTTTCTAAGCCCCTGCAGGCTACCCCTTAAACGGACAAGAAACCCCACCATTTTCTTTCATGATTTGGATAGAACATACAATTTTAAAACAACTTTCCAATTTACTTCTATTGTCAAATTTGCTTGATTCTTTTGTTATCCTTTGCTGAATGAACTGAATTGCACTACTGCCAGCTAGATAAACTAGTTAGCCAACCACGAGAGACAAATGTGTGCAGGCCCCAATCAGCAGCTAGCTCCCACTATTGTAGGATATGTGCGATATGTGCATATTATTTTTCAACAAGGGATACCAAGAGAACAAAGCACATTTGAAAATAGAAGTGAATTAAAAGTGTCTTAAAATGTCATGCTCTATCCGAATCATGCAAGGTTAATTTTGACTTTTCTATCCCTTTAACTGAGTGCTTTTTATTAGCTTTTAACAATCTTGCACTACAGCCAGACAGTGTTAGTTAATCTGTGCCATATAGATAACATTGTGCTCACTCCTGTGGAGAATGATAATGGGTTTACAAGAACCAGCACTAAAATACAAGATTGTGAAAAGCTAAAAAAAAACATATAAGCACTGAGAGGCAGTCGGCTTATATATAAGTAATCATAGAGGTAAAAACTAATTATATTAATATAACAGTGTTGGTTATGCAAAAATGAGGTATTGGTAATAAAGGGATTATCTATATTTTTAAACAATAACAAGTAGAGTGCCCCTTTAAACTAAAGCATCTTAGTGCAATTCTGACATTTTAATCCCTTTTTTACCCATTCCCTAGTTTTGCATAACCAACACTGTTATATTAATATACTTTTTACCTCTGTGATTAACTTGTATCTAAGCATCTTCTGACAGCACAGCCCTCTGATCACATGACATAAGGTCTGGATAGCCTAGTCCAGGATAACAGTGAAATAACTCAAACATAACTCAATAACATAATTTATGTAAGAACTTACCTGATAAATTCATTTCTTTCATAATGGCAAGAGTCCATGAGCTAGTGAAGTATGGGATATACATTCCTACCAGGAGGGGGCAAAGTTTCCCAAACCTCAAAATGCCTATAAATACACTTCCCACCTCACACATACCTTAGTTTAACGTGTAGCCATGAAGTGAGGTGTAAAACAAGGAGTAAAAATCATACAAAAAAATAAATTGCTTTATACAAAAACATCATAACCACAAAAAATAAGGTGGGTCTCATGGACTTTTGCTACTATGAAAGAAATTAATTTATCAGGTAAGTTCTTACATAAATTATGTTTTCTTTCATGTAAGTGGCAAGAGTCCATGAGCTAGTGACATATGGGATATAATACCCAAGATGTGGAAATCCACAAGTCACTAGAGAGAGAGGGATAAAATAACAACAGCTAAATCCGCTGAGAAATGACTTAAACTGAGACAACTGCCCGAAGAACCTTTCTACCAAAGACTGCTTCCGAAGAAGCAAACACATCAAAATGGTAAAATTTAGTAAAAGTATGCAAAGAAGCTTTATTCTTGAAAGCCTGGCAACTGATCTAATAGAATGATCTGTAATTCTCTGAGGCGGAGACTGTCCCGCATCCAAATAAGATTTGTGAATCAAAAGTTTCAACCAAGATGCCAGAGAAATAGCAGAGGCTTTCTAAATTTTTTTGGAGCCATAAAAAATAACAAATAGACTAGCAGGCCCATTTATCAAGCTCCGTACAGAAACACAACTTATGAAGCAGCGGTCACAAAGAACGTTGCTCCATAACCCTGTCCGCCTGCTCTGAGCAGGCGGACAGGAATCGCCGGAAATCAATCCGATCGAATACGATCGGGTTGATTGACACCTCCCTGCTGGCGGCTTGGCCGCGAGTCAGCAGGGGACGGCGTTGCACCAGCAGCTCTTGTGAGCTGCTGGTGCAATGTTAAATGCGGAGAGCGTATTGCTCTCCGCATTTATCGAGGTCTTGCGGACCTGATCCGCAGTGTCGGATCAGATCCGCAAGCCCTTTGATAAATGGGCCTGTAGAAGTCTTTCTGAAATTTTTAGTAGCCTCAACATTATATTTCAAAGCTCTTACCACATCCAAAGAATGTAAAGACCTTTCAAGAGTATTCTTAAGATTAGGACACAAGGAAGGAACAACAATTTCCCTATTGATGTTGTTAGAATTCATAAACTTTAGGCAAAAATTTAAATGAAGTCCGCAAAACAACTTTATTTTGATGGAAAACAGATAAGGAGACTCACAAGAGAGAGCAGGCAATTCAGAAAATATTCTAGCAGAAGAGATAGCCAAAAGAAATAACACTTTCCAAGAAAGTAATTTTATATCCAGAGAAGACATAGGCTCAAAAAATGGAGCCTGTAAACTCTTTAAAACCAAATTAAGACTTCAAGAAGGAGAAATAGATTTAATAACAGGTTTGATATGAATCAAAGCCTGAACAAAACAGTGAATTTCAGGAAGTTTAGCAATCCTTCTATGAAATAAGACAGAAAGAGCGGAAATGTGTCCTTTCAAAGTATTTGCAGACAAACCCTTGTCCAAACCATCCTGAGGAAACTGTAAAATCCTAGGAATTCTGAAAGAATGCCAAGAATAATTACGAGTGGAACATGATGAAATATAGGTTTTCCAAACCCGGTGATAAATTTTCCTTGAAACAGACTTACGAGCCTGTATCATAGTGCTAATCACTAAGTCAGAGAAACCTCTATGACTAAATACTAAGCGTTCAATTTCCATGCCTTTAAATGTAGAGATTTGAGATCCTGATGGAAAACCGGCCCTTGAGACAGAAGGTCTGGCCTTAAAAGAAGTAGCCAAGGATGGCAACTGGACATCCGGACAAGATCCGCTTACCAAAACCTGTGAGGCCATGCTGGTGCTATCAGAAACACATGAGATTGCTCCATTATGATCTTGGAGATCACCCTTGGAAGAAAAATATAAGCAGGTTGGTAAAACCAAGGAACTGCTAAGGCATCCATCATCTCTGCCTGAGGATCCCTGGACCTGGAAAGGTATCTGGGAAGCTTCTTGTTTAGACGAGAGGCCATCAGATCTATTTCTGGAAGACCCCACAGCTGTACAAGATGACAAAACACATCTGGATGGAGAGACCATTCCCCCAGATGTAAAGTCTGACGGATGAGATAATCCACTTCCCAATTGTCTACACCTGGGATATGAATCGTAGAAATTTGACAAGAGTTGGATTCCACCCAAGAAAGTATTCGAGATACTGCAAGTCCCTCCTTGATGATTGACATATGCCACTGTTGTGATATTGTCTGTTTGAAAACAAATGTAAAGTTCTCTCTTCAATAGAGGGCACGTCTGAAGAGCCATAAAAATAGCACAGAGTTCTAAAATATTGATTGGTAACCTCGCCTCTTGAGGTTTCCAAACCCCTTGTTCTGTCAGAGACCCCCAGACAGCTCTCCAACCTGTAAGACATCTTTTATGATCCCAGTACAGGTAGGACGAACAAATGAGGCCCCTTGAACAATAAGATGATGGCCTAACCACCAAGTCAGAGAGAGTTGAGTGTTGGGATTTAAGTATATCAGTTGTGATATCTGAGTATAATCCCTGCACCATTTGTGCAACATGCAAAGCTGAAGAGGCCTCATATGAAAATGAGCAAAGGGGATCGCGTCCGATGCTGCAGTCATGAGACCTAAAACTTCCATGCACATAGCCACTGAAGGGAATGATAGAGACTGAAGGTTTATACAAGCTAAAACTAACTTCATTCATCTCTTGTTTGCCAGAGAGTCATGGACACTGAATCTATCTGGAAACCTAAAAAGGTGACCCTTGTCTGAGGAATCAAGAAACTCTTTAGTAAATTGATCCTCCAACCATGTTTTTGAAGAAACCAGACTAGTTGTTTTGTGTAAAATTCTGCTAAATGAAAAGATTGAGCTAGTACCAAGAGATCGTCCAAATAGGGAAACACCACAGTAAAACACCGAAGTAAAAAGAAAGCCTTAATTAGAAACACATATTTTAGGCATAAACCCAAGTGAGTCAAACATATATTTTTTTGATAAGGGTTATTCGAAAATAAGGAGTTTAGTTAACATTATTTACATGTAACGAAACAGGAAACACTGTATGATTACTTCCGGTTCGTATTTGACAAATGGGTATAAAAGAGTACCCAGGACAACACAATCCAGTCTTGAAAAAGGTCTAGCACAGACCGAAACGCGTCGACTGGTGAGTCTTGCTCCTTCTTATTATTTTGGGACATTACGCTCTGCACTATTGTGTGTTTGTTTTCTACTTTTTAGGCAAAAATCGGGTCGGTCGGGCCCCTGACGAAAATATTTTTCACATCAACATTTTCCGGTATTATTACAGGCTGCCATTATTCCACAGGATATATCAGGGACACAACCATCTTTTTATTACAGTGGCCACTGTTTTTTCAATCTTATTGTGCACCTTTTTTCACGTTGTGATTTGATGGATTGAACATTGTTTTCTCAAGGATTATTATTATGTTTTTTCGTTTTTTGCTTAGCTACATTCATTTGTTTGACCGTTTGATTTGCACAAATTGTTCGAATATTTGCAATTGATTCATTTTATATTTTGTATCTTTGTCACATGATTTACTATATGTCACATTACTTACACCCTATACAGTTTTCACTTTTAGATTCTAATAGTTCACATTAATTTAGTGTGTGGGGCACACACGAGGATTCACTTTTATACTACCTGTAGTAAGGTTCAGTATTTTCTTTTCTACTACCTTTAGCAAGGTTTAGTATATTTTTTCTATTTTTTTTCTCTTTTTTGCATCACCACCACACACTACATTCTACAATTAAGTATCTGGGTTAATTGATACAAGAACACACTGAGATTCTTGTTTTAACCTCTAACAAGGCTACCTTCACCTGTAGCAAGGTGCTAGAGGAATAACGGTCCCACTTAGAAAGGGGATCAGTCCAATCAAGCGCTACTAGAAACGAAGAAGTCTTTTAATTTGATTCTTTCTCAACTGTTTTTATGTATTTTTAGATTCTATTTTAAGTATGTCTGTATGATTGTAACATGGATCCATGCTTGTAACTATTAAAGTGTTATTTTTATTGTAAATACCTTTAATTATCCTTATCTCATTAGCTCTAGACCCAGCCTATTAGGCGCTTTCGTTCTTTTACCCATTCTTCTATTTATTTGTTGACTACTAGGAGTCAATATCCAAAGCTAGGGTCACCTTGTGGCAGGCGCTGAGTGTACCACCCACAAACACCACAATACCCTGCTCTCTGATGGTCGCTAGGCCAAATGGAAGAGCGACAAATTGGTAATGCTTGTCTTGAAAAGAGAATCTCAGAAAACGATAGTGATCTGGATAAATTGGAATATTAAGATAAGCGTCCTGTAAGTCTATTGTGGACATGAATTGACCTTGCTGAACAAAAGGCAGAATATTCCTTATAGTCACCATCTTGAAAGTTAGGACTCTTACAAAACAATTTAAAAATTTCAGATCTAGAATTGGTCTGAACGAATCTTCTATCTTTGGGACAATGAATAGATTTGAATAAAAACCCAAACCCCGTTCCTGCAGAGGAACTGGAACAATCACCCCTGAAAGATCTAGTTTTGAAACATATTTATGAAAAGCCTGAGCTTTCATAGGGTTTGTTAGAACATGAGAAATAAAAAAATCTTCCCATGGGAGGTCTTTTTCTGAAACCTATTCAATACCCCTGAGAAACAATATTCTGAATCCACTGATTTTGAACAGAAACTGTCCAAATGTGTTGAAATAATTTCAATCTGCCCCCCACCAGTTGATCTAGTTTGAGGGCCGCACCTTCATGCAGTCTTAGGGGCTGGATTTGGTTTTTTATAAGGCTTGTATTTATTCCAATTCGGAGATGGTCTCCAATTAGAGCCAGAAGCCTTAGGGGAAGGAGAGGTCTTTTGTTCTCTATTCTGATGAAAGGAACGAAAATGATTGGGAGCTTTAAATTTACCCTTAGATTTCTTATCTTGGGGCAGAAAAACTCCCTTTCCCCCTGTGATAGTGGAGATAATAGGATCCAATTGAGAACCAAATAAATTACTACCCTGAAATGATAAAGATAGTAATCTACATTTAGACACCATATTAGCAGTCCAAGATTTAAGCCATAAAGCTCTTCTTGTAAGAATAGCTAAAGACTTAGATTTAATATCAATCTTAATGACATCAAATATAGCATCACAAATGAAATGATTAGCATGTTGAAGTAAAAGAACAATGCTAGATAATTCAGGATCTGTTAACTGTTGAGCTAAACTGTCCAACAAAAAAGTTGAAGCAGCAGCAACATCAGCCACAGAAATAACAGGTCTAAGAATATAGCCAGTATGTAAATATGCTTTTCTAAGATAGGATTCAATCTTCCTATCTAAAGGATCCTTAAAGGAAGTACTATCTTCCATAGAAATAGTAGTACGTTTGGCAAGAGTAGAAATAGCCCCATCAACCTTAGGGACTTTTTCCCAAAACTCTAAATTAGCCACAGGTAAAGGATATAGCTTTTTAACCCTAGAAGAAGGGTTAAAAGAAGCACAAAGTTTAGACCTTTCCTTAGTAAACATATGAGAGTGTCAGGGTTTAGGGTGCACTGTTTCCTTAATTAGAGATCAACCAATCATAACCTACTCACTCCCATAAAACACCTGATCACTAAGCACACCTTGCTTAGTATTTTGTTATTCTCCTCAGAGTAACACTGAGCCTCTCAGTTCTCTGTAAGTTTCTAAATTGAATCTTATCTCATCAACAACTGGAGTTATTTCTTTCAAGAACATTTTACTACGAATCTCCCAGTGTATTCCAGCCTGTTACAACTTCTTCAATATTGGAAATCTAAGTTTGGGCAAGTACTTACATTTATTCAAGACTGTCTGTTATTTGTGGACTTACGCTACCTGTACCATCTTATGCGCTTATATGTTATTTTAAACAACCTTGTGGCTCCCATTAAGAATAACCGGTTATTGAAGTTCTAAACAGTTATAACTTATCTGTTCCGTTTCATTAACATTATCTTGTTTTCGGCTGCACCGGAGAATCGTGACGTCACACGCTGTCAGTCAGTCAGCCGGCTTCAGCGTGTCTCAACTCCTGCTGCACTCGCAGCGTACAGAACCCGGAAGTGTTTGTCACTACCTACCGCACTCACAGTTTGCAAGGTACAATACCTCGTTTGCATTATAACTTTATTTGCTGAATTTCTCCATTATGTGATTCTATCTAAATTACCTTGGATAAGACTTACTTGCTGTGTATTCAATTTCTTCATATTACGCATTCAATTATTAATTACTCCTTACTTATTCATTTGGAAAGTTTCACCTATTCCATAACCTCTTATATTTTACAAGCCTGTTTATTCCAAGATTTATTTTGATATTATTCCTAATATTGCAGATTATACTATAGTGTGTATTTTATGCAGGGAATCATTAATCTTAGATTAACTGCACATATATCTATATGGGTTTACCAAGTAATAGTATTCTCATTTGATACTGTGCTACAAACCGATATCACATTCATCCATACTAAGCAGGCTTGAATCTAACATAATACTAAGCCTTAAAAGAAAATGGAACCTGCTGATATTCCCCAAGTAGTCTATAACCTGAGTCAAAAGGTAGACAAAATGGGACAGGCTATCCTGGACTTACAGCTTGAAAATCAGGTTCTCAGAGAACTTATAAAGGAGGTAAAAGAACAACAAACCCCCAGTTCTGAACCACAGATAAGCTTGCCAGAATTATATAATGGTGATAGGAAAACCTACAGGCAGTTTAAAAATGCTTGCTACTTGCTCTTTAATTTAAAACCAAAAACTTACCCCACTGACAGGGTAAGGGTTTTGTCCACAATATCATTTCTAAGATCCGAACCCAGAATTTGGGCAGATCATTTGTGTGAAACAAATGACCCTCTACTAGACTCACTAACAATTTTTTTTCAAGCTATGGATGAGCTATATAGAGATACTGATATTCAACTAACGGCTGAACAGAAGATGAGGAGCTTAAAACAAGGAAAAAAGACAGTGGAAGAATATACCACTGAATTTAAGCTGTACGCATCAGATTCAGCATGGAGCTTGGTTTCTCTCAGAAACCAATTTAGATTGGGATTGTCTGATCCCGTCAAGGATGAGCTAGCTCGTATAGAGCTTCCAAGTACCTTGGATGCCTTAATGAAAGTCGCAACCCAAATCGACCGTAGGCTCAGGGAACGCAAAGCGGAACGTGGTCATTTTGATCCAACATTTAAAGCCACCACCTCCACCTATGCACATACAAAATCCCCTCCTACGGAGCATGTAACCCCCATGGAAATAGGAGTTATACGTGGACCATTAACTCCTGAAGAAAGGATAAGGAGAAGAACCAATCACCTCTGTATGTATTGTGCGAATCCCAGTCATACAGTTACGGACTGCCCAACACTACGAAAAAATAAAAAGAGTAAGTTTGTTCATATTAACAATACTCAAAGTTTAGATAAACAAATTACTTACTGCAAACTATCTCTCCTTTTGCAGTGGGACCTTAAGAGATTATCTACATCTGCCATCGTTGACTCTGGAGCCTTTGGCAACTTTATAGATAAATCTACTGTATTGAAAAATAAAATACCTATTGTGTTGAAGAAAACACCAGTCTCAATCAAAGTTATTGATGGCTCTGTGATTGCAAATAGTCCTATAACACACAACACAATACCTATATTAGTCATTACTGAGGATGGACACACCGAATATATAACATTCGATGTAATTCCATCACCCCATTTTCCTATAGTATTAGGTTTATACTGGCTACAGACACACAATCCCCATATTGATTGGACTACTTTAACTGTTACCTTCCAATCAAAATTTTGTGAAAACACTTGCTTTCCACATCATAAAATACTTCACACAGAATTAGAACAGATACAAATACCGGAACCATACCAGGACTTCATAGAGGTCTTTAGCAAAGTTGAGGCTGAAACTCTTCCACCCCATCGAATATATGATTGCCCAATTGAATTAATTCCAGGTGCAACATTACCGGTTGGTCATTTGTATCCATTGAGTCACCCAGAGTTGATACATCTAAAACAATACTTACAAGATAATCTACGGAAGGGTTTTATCAGACCCTCTTCTTCACCCACAGCAGCCGGAATGTTCTTTGTAACCAACAAAGACACATCCCTTAGGCCGATAATAGATTATCGAGAGCTTAATAAACGGACGGTAAAAAACCGTTATCCGTTACCTCTCATCCCGGAATTAATTGAAAGATTAAGTAATGCTACCATCTTTACTAAGTTGGACTTGCGCGGGGCATACAATCTCATACGTATAAGGGAAGGAGACGAATGGCTCACAGCATTCAGAACTCGGTATGGACTCTATGAGTACCTAGTGATGCCATTCGGTCTTTGTAATGCCCCCGCAACGTTCCAACACTTCATTAATGATATTTTCCGGGATTTATTAGACATATGTCTAGTAGTATACTTAGACGACATCTTAATCTACTCCAACAACTTGTCAGAACATATAAAACATGTCCGTTGGGTATTAGCTCGTTTACAAACGCATAAACTATATGCCAAATTAGAAAAGTGTTCATTCCACAATACCACTATCTCATTCTTAGGCTACACTATATCTCCTGACGGTATCCAAATGCAAACCGAGAAGGTTGATTCAGTGAAAAATTGGCCAACTCCTAAAGACAAAAAGTCTCTCCAAAGGTTCTTAGGGTTTGCCAATTATTACAGAAAATTCATAAAGAATTTTTCTTCTATAGTGAGACCACTCACACAACTTACTGGTTCAACTCAACAATTCCATTGGAATCAAACTCATTCCAAAGTATTTGACTTCCTGAAACAAACTTTCACAGAAGCACCCATACTTAAATTTCCGAATGTTGATTTACAATATGTACTGGAAGTTGATTCCTCAGACTTTGCGATTGGTGCAGTACTTTCACAACAGAAAACATCCAAAGATCCTTTACATCCAATCTCCTATTTCTCAAAAAGTATGACATCAGCAGAGAGGAATTACGCAATAGGAGACAAAGAATTACTCGCCATCCGCAAATCGTTAGAATTCTGGAGACACTTACTAGAAGGTGCAAAAATGCCCTTCATAATTTACACGGACCACAAAAATCTCCAATACCTGCAAAATAACAAAACTCTATCAGCTAGACAGGTACGGTGGAGTCTTTACTTTGCAAGATTCGACTTCCAAATCCTATACCGCCCTGCAAACAAAAATGGAAAAGCGGATGCACTCTCTCGACAATTATCCGAACCTATTCCTATTGAAAATCCTAGATCTATAATTCCTTCTGAACGCTTCATCGGATTAACTTCAGACTTTCTTACTGATATAAAGAACTCTTCGAAAAATTCACCCACTGACACTAAGGTTCCTTTGGAACTGAAAGACGGATTATACTACTACAAGAATATGATCTATATTCCTAAAGATTTGAGACATCAAATCCTACAACACCACCATGATTCACCCTTAGCTGGTCATCCAGGGGAATCACGCACCATCGAACTTATAACAAGGACATATTGGTGGCCTCAATTGAGGGAAACTGTCTCAAGTTACATAAAGAGTTGTGTTACTTGTCAAGTATGCAAAACAGAGCGGAAATTACCGTACGGGCTTTTAATATCCATTCCAACTTCTGACAGACCCTGGAAACAAGTAGGAGTTGACTTTATTGTGGATCTACCTCCATCAAAAAATTATACCACTATCATGGTAGTTGTTGACAGTTTCACCAAAATGTCGCATTTTATCCCATTTCATAAACTTCCCACTTCAGCGGAAACAGCTAAACTATTCATACAACATGTGATTCGGCTTCATGGAGTACCAACAGTTCTGATATCTGACAGGGGATCTCAGTTCACATCTAAATTTTGGAAAAGTCTCTGTCAATCTCTTAACATAACTCATCAATACACAACTGCATTCCATCCACAAGCAAACGGACAGGTTGAAAGAATCAACCAATGGTTAGATGAGTACTTACGATGTTTCTGTTCCTATCAGCAAGACAACTGGATAACATACCTACCCTTCGCTGAATTTTCCTACAATAACCTAACCAACTCATCCACAAAATTATCTCCGTTCTTTGCAAATTATGGGTACCATCCAACCATCACTTCAGTTAGTACTACTCCTTCCAATTCTCCTCTGGTTGATGAATGGAATAATGCACTTCTAGACAATTTTCGGGTTATCAAAGAAAACATTTCAAAAGCTCAGAACTACCAAAAGCACTATTATGATTTGCGGCACAGACAACCACCTTCATACCAAATTGGAGACCAGGTATGGTTGTCAACGAAAAACCTAAAGCTACATCTCCCGAGTAGAAAAATGACGCAAAAATTCTGCGGACCTTTCCCCATTACTAGGGTAATAAATCAGAACGCAGTTACTTTAGATTTACCATCATCTATGAGAATACATCCAACTTTCCATGTTTCCCTCCTCAAACCATACGTTCCTACGAGAAACAATACACCCCAATTACTGCCGACCAGTTCCATCCAAGACTCAGAAGTCTATGAGGTGAAAGAAGTACTCGATTCAAGGTTTTCCAAGGGAATTCTGGAATATTTAATTAGGTGGAAGGGATATTCAGAGGATGATGACACCTGGGAACCCGCATCTAATCTTAATGCACCTCGACTTGTTACCCAATTTCACAGGAGATATCCAGATCGCCCCAGACTTCAAGCTGAGGATCAGCTTGTTTGAGGGGGGAGTCATGTCAGGGTTTAGGGTGCACTGTTTCCTTAATTAGAGATCAACCAATCATAACCTACTCACTCCCATAAAACACCTGATCACTAAGCACACCTTGCTTAGTATTTTGTTATTCTCCTCAGAGTAACACTGAGCCTCTCAGTTCTCTGTAAGTTTCTAAATTGAATCTTATCTCATCAACAACTGGAGTTATTTCTTTCAAGAACATTTTACTACGAATCTCCCAGTGTATTCCAGCCTGTTACAACTTCTTCAATATTGGAAATCTAAGTTTGGGCAAGTACTTACATTTATTCAAGACTGTCTGTTATTTGTGGACTTACGCTACCTGTACCATCTTATGCGCTTATATGTTATTTGAAACAACCTTGTGGCTCCCATTAAGAATAACCGGTTATTGAAGTTCTAAACAGTTATAACTTATCTGTTCCGTTTCATTAACATTATCTTGTTTTCGGCTGCACCGGAGAATCGTGACGTCACACGCTGTCAGTCAGTCAGCCGGCTTCAGCGTGTCTCAACTCCTGCTGCACTCGCAGCGTACAGAACCCGGAAGTGTTTGTCACTACCTACCGCACTCACAGTTTGCAAGGTACAATACCTCGTTTGCATTATAACTTTATTTGCTGAATTTCTCCATTATGTGATTCTATCTAAATTACCTTGGATAAGACTTACTTGCTGTGTATTCAATTTCTTCATATTACGCATTCAATTATTAATTACTCCTTACTTATTCATTTGGAAAGTTTCACCTATTCCATAACCTCTTATATTTTACAAGCCTGTTTATTCCAAGATTTATTTTGATATTATTCCTAATATTGCAGATTATACTATAGTGTGTATTTTATGCAGGGAATCATTAATCTTAGATTAACTGCACATATATCTATATGGGTTTACCAAGTAATAGTATTCTCATTTGATACTGTGCTACAAACCTATATCACATTCATCCATACTAAGCAGGCTTGAATCTAACAGAGAGATAGCATCTGGAATAGGAAAAAATTCAGGAGTAACCTCAGAAGTTTTAAAAACAGAATTCAAATGTTTGCTATTCTTGTTATCAAGAGGACTAGATTCCTCAATACCCAAAGTAAACAATACTTCCTTTAATAAAGAACAAATTTATTCAATCTTAAAAAGAAAGGTTGATTTATCAATTTTAGTCTCTGAAGTAGGATCCTCTGAGCCAGAGAGATCCTCATCAGCAGACGATACTTAAGTATGCTGTCAATCAATACAAACTTCCTCAGATTTAAGAGAAGTTAGGAGAGACCTTTTACGTTTTATTTGAAGGCAGAATAGCAGTCATAGCCTTCTCTATGGCTGCAGCAATGTAATCTTTTATATCTACAGGAATATCATGTACATTAGACTGTGAAGGTTTAACAGTAGATGTATTTGTACTTATATTTGAGCTGTAGAAGTAAGATCAGCTAATTTACAACATACACACTTAGCTTTGGTAGAATTGTGTTCAGGCAGCTTGGTTCCTACAGTAACGTCAGAGGCAGGATCAGTTTGAGACATCTTGCAAAATGTAACAAAAAATAAAAAATAAAATTTAAACAAAATATCCAATTTCCTCAAAATAGCAGTTTCAGGAATGGGAAAAAATGCTTATGATAAAAATTTTATACAAAAGTAAAATAAAAAGTTAGCAACCTAGCCCTCTATGAATCAAATGAGAGCAAAGAGCAAAAGAGGGAGAGACTTAATCTAACAAATTTTGGCACCAAATGCAGAGAAAAACACTTTTGGCGCTAAAGCTTAACAAATTAAATGACACGCCTCGCATCATAACAGGCGCGACTTCGCACCAAAAAAACTTGCGTCAAGAAAGTCGCAAGAAAAAGTAACATTCTGCACCATCGCCCATTAAAATTTTGAAAAAATCAGACTCCAAGTTAAAACGAACTGGTAAGCCTAAAAACTCCAATAAACATAATTTCCATGCTGAAACTGTTAGACTGCAAAGGGAAATACACAGAACTGACTCATGGCAAATATATACAATATACATTTAAAACTTTATAATATAAAGTGCCAAACATATCTGAGAGTGTCTTAAAAATGATATATACTTACCAGAAGACACCCATCCACATATAGCAGACAGCCAAACCAGTACAGAAACATATCAGCAGAGGTAATTATAGAAGAGTATAATGTCAATCTGTAAAGGGGGGCTGCAGATGAATCCCTGCGTCCAATTTACAGAGAGCCTTAAAATAGATTTCCTATAGTAAAACATGGCATCATTAGGCAATACTGCCTTCACATCCCTCAGAGAAACACTGTACTTTGAGAGGAACTGGGCTTCAATATGCTTAGAAATGCCTATCACAGAAGAAAATCAAACACAACTTGCTTCGCCACCTCCATGACAGGCAAAGTTAGTAAAACTAAGGTATGTGTGAGGTGGGAGGTGTATTTATAGGTATTTTGAGGTTTGGGAAACTTTGTCCCCTCCTGGTAGGAATGTATATCCTATACATCACTAGCTCATGGACTCTTGCCACTTACATCAAAGAAAACTTTATTACTCCCCCTCTTTATTCTCCCTGAAATAATGGACACGACAACAGAGATGGATAAAGACCAACAGGTCGCATTTATTAATTTAATTAAACTAGTGTGAACGGTCACCCTAGGAGGTTACTTGGTAACCAACTGCATATTCAAATATGCTTGGCGGTCATTAGTCCCTACCAATAACTCCTACATTGTGAGGTAGAGGCCCAAATTGGTTTTATGATATGACGGAGCCCCCCGGATGACTCCGCCCCACCAGATGTTAGCCAAGGGGGTTAGGAGGAGTTCTCTTGGTCTGCCTACCTGTGAGGAAAAGGCACCCTAGGCTCGGACCTAGTGACATCACCTTTTCTCCAGCCTGACCATCACTCCACCCTAAAGCTTTTAATTAAGCTGCTACCTCTCACCACCATATCAACAAGAGACTATTGCCGTCGCCACACAAACAACCTAAAGTTGGGCAGCCAAAGCCGATCTCAAATTACCCAGAAATAGATCTAAACCCATATCAGATAAGTGCACCCCATCGGGTAGTATAAGACCTTCTGGTCGGCCGACAAGTTAGGGTGCCGAACCACAAACCCCTGCGACCCGTATACAGTCTTCCCCACTTCTCTGTTGACTTTCTTCCTGATCCTGTACCCAGTTCCAGCTGAACCCAGATGTCTCTAATGGAGCCTAGCTATCATGTTAGACCACCCTACATGGATGCCTGGGCACCACGTTCTCACCCAAGCTATGTCAGCTTGAATGATCCTGATGAGATACAAGACCGGGTTCTCACCAACATCATTCCCTCCTAAGTGCAATACATTTATCTGGGGCCTACCCCAACGCCTATGCGCATCCTGGAGCAACGTCGGAATCTCATGCCAGCGCCTTAGTTGAAGGGAAACCTAACTGCTTCCACCCTGAAGAAGCGTCGGCCCAAATGGCTGCCCAGTGGACATATGAATGACCCACTATCCATATGCGCACAGCCCCAGGAGCAGAACCTAGAAAAGAAAGAATAAGGAAACTTACTAACTATAAGATAAACAAACACCACAAGGCTACTGCGGCAATGGCCTAACATACAACTTGTACCTGCCAGAATCCCATCTCCCTAAGCGCCTAATGCCCTCAGAAGACTGCCCTTACGCCACTGCTGATGTAGCTGTGCCAATCCTGAAGGAATGCGTCCCTATACTACATGGATTCAAACCTATGCTAACAGTCACTGCCCTCAACACTCTCTTTAACTGGTAGACAGACAGCAAAAATCCATCCGCATCTATCAACAATTGCATCCCCCTTTCCCGGCGAACCTTCAAATACTCAGCAAAACCCGGACCGGACAGGCGGTACCCCCACCTTTCCCAGCCAAGGTCACCCAAGTGCCCTTACCATCCTGGTTCATCTTAGACTGGGGGACAAAAAGTAGAACTGCTGACTCATACACTCTAACGTGTTGAAGCAGAACACCCTTTCCCTGAAACCTGTGCCGCTGGTGCTACCAGTTCACTCACGCACAACGCGCCCACAAAGGCCGGAATGAAAGATGCCCGAAACAAAGAGCACTCATACGATGAAGTACAAACTGCCTGTAAACTAACTAAGTGCTTCTCGAGGCGCTCACTCATAATCGTCTCTCTAACATCGGGCCACTTAATTTCTGTGCGCCCCCAACCTTGCGCTATTTGTTTCACCAAAAATGACCCAGCCGGGTCAGGGATCGCTAGCAACTTGTAAAAGTACAACAGGGTCACCAATCGTGCTTGAACTGCCCCTTTGCGTATACCGTTCGCCCTAAGCATGGACAGCTATTCCAGTAACATTACCTGTGAGCCATCCCTTATTTAAATATGATGTTTCTTGCAAAACTCTTCCCATGCGCTCCAGTGGGATAAGTAGGCTGCCCAAGTCGCAGGTGCTAAAGCTGAACCCACTAGCGACAGAATGGCTCCCCCACTTCCGTGAGCTGCCAGAGAAAAAGAGGACAGGTCAGTCCTACTGCAGCATCTGGGACTAACTTCCTAATTTGCTCCCACTTGAAATGAGATAAAGCGTCCGCTACCACATTATCCACCCCGGCACATGCCGCGCCGAGAAGTGAATATTGTCACTGAGGCAACGCAACACCAGAAAATGCAAATATCTTACCACTACAGGGGATGCGGCTGACAAGTTGTTGATAGCATGCACCACGCTGAGGTTATCAGACCAGAACGTGACCACCCTATCTCTAAGCCGATCAGCCCATAGCTCCACCGCCAACACAATGGGGAATAGCTCAAGCAGGGTCAAGTTCTTTGTAAGACCCTGCTTGCGCCACTCCACTGGCCTTGGACCCGCACACCACTCCCCACTGAAAAAGGCACCAAAACAGAATGCTCCCACTGCATCAGTAAAAGGCTGCAGTTCCCGACTCGTAACCTTCCGCTTAGCCCACAGACGTACCCTGTTAAAACCTGTCAAAAAATTGTCCCGGACCTGCAAGTCCTCACTAATATCCCTGGTAACCCTTATTCGGCCTGCCCTAGCCGGCCCCAGGTATCCCTCCATTTGTCTGTTGAATATCCTGCCCATAGGGATAACCCTGCAAGTGAAATTCAACATGCCCGACAAAGATTGCAGAAACATTTTCTGCAACCACTCTCCCGCAGCAGCCTCATGAACCGCTTCCAGGAGCTTCCAAACTTTCTCACTCGGCAGGCGACACAACTCGGCTGCCGTGTCTATTTCTATATCCAGGTACGTCAGGCATGTACAAGTCCCTGCATTTTATCCTCCGCTAACGGCAACCCCCGAATTTAGCCATCATAAGTCGCATGGTTCCCATTAGTCTACCACAACCTCCCGATCCTGGTGTGCCTACCAAAAGAAAATCATCTAAATAATGTGCCACCACATTATCCTCAGCTACTGACACTACTGCCCAGTGTATAAATGAGCTAAATGTCTCAAATAGTGCACACAACAGCGAACAGCCTATGGGGAGGCACATAATTCCCCTTACAATTTGCACCCCATTAACCAGAAAGAAGCCGGATGCAACGGCAACAAACGAAAAGTCAGCTCAATATCCAAGCCAGCCAAACCAACAACAATGCCTCATCAAAGGATTGGTAATGCACTGAGGCCAATTCTAGGTCAATGGCATCATTGACTGACGCGCCAACGGGATAGGACAGGTGCTGAATCAGGCAAAGCTTTCCTGGCTCTTTCTTGGGTACCACACCTAGTGGGGACACTACCAAGTCCTTAATTAGTAACTCTGCGAAGGGGCCTAGCATTCTACCCAGATGCACTTCCTTCATCAATTTCTCTCTCACTACCTCAGGGAACTGTTTTACTGACTTCAGATTGCGGTGAGTCACCAACCCCCTCACATAACAAGTGACAGGTATTCGTAAACCCTCCCGCAACCCCGCCAACAGCAAGCCTGCTGCTTGGCTATCAGGATATAATTGTAGCCAGAGCTCAAGAATGGGCACCCTTAGCTCCAGCTGCTCCCTTAGGCTGACCTCTTTCGGCCCGAGATATTTTCGCTTACACTCACAATCTGGGTGTGCTCCCCCCAAAAAATTGCAATTGTGCCGAAAGGAGCACGCCGTACCCGATCGCACTGGCAATCCTGGAAAATCCAGCATTCACGACCGTGACACCTAACCCTGGAGAAAGACCTCTGGGGACCTGGGAGAGACCCTGGTGGTGACAGTGACCGTTCAGCCCCTAAACTAGCCCACAAATGCATATCCGTCGTGCCAAAGTTCAAAAGAGGGTTCCCTACCATCTTTCTGCAATAATCAGCGTCATAGTCGCGCCACGGCCCCTCCTTATACCGCTGACAGATCCAGTCAATAGTATCCATATACTATGACTGCCTGCATCTGATCGAAGTGTTTCTCCAAATAACAAGCCCCCAGAACCCTGAAGCAGCAATGCCACTCCAGGTAGGTGTCTGGCCGCTTGAACTTTTTTGGACCTGTCCCATCCTTGCTCTTTTCCTTCTGCCTATAGGCCTCAACAGAAAGTTCAAATACATTTATGTATTTGCCTTCCTGGATTTTGTTTATGACCTTTGTCTTTAAATGGGCATAAAGGCAGTGTACCAGGCACGTATATGTATCTCCATGCAGTGCCACTTTGCGTCCTACACTCCCTTGGCTGGATGCTTCCTGTATTGCTAACATACTGGAGTTGTCAACCTGCCTGGCCCCTACCTTCTGCCCTGAAACCTGTGCCCCTTGAACTGACACTATCTTGCTCAGCAATCAGAACATCCTACGCTTATCCTTGCCTTCTAAACCAAAAGACTGATCACTATCTGACCCTGAATCTGACAATGAGTCTGAATCCCTGCCTCCCAGTGTAAGTGCAGATGACTCACCAGTTCCAGAACCCTGAAGAAAGACCTCTGGGGACCTGGGAGAGACCCTGGTGGTGACAGTGACCGTTCAGCCCCTAAACTAGCCCACAAATGCATATCCATCGTGCCAAAGTTCAAAAGAGGGTTCTCTACCATCTTTCTGCAATAATCAGCGTCATAGTCGCGCCACGGCCCCTCCTTATACCGCTGACAGATCCAGTCAATAGTATCCATATACTATGACTGCCTGCATCTGATCGGAGTGTTTCTCCAAATAACAAGCCCACAGAACCCTGAAGCAGCAATGCCACTCCAGGTAGGTGTCTGGCCGCTTAAACTTTTTTGGACCTGTCCCATCCTTGCTCTTTTCCTTCTGCCTATAGGCCTCAACAGAAAGTTCAAATACATTTACGTATTTGCCTTCCTGGATTTTGTTTATGACCTATGATGTCTTTAAATGGGCATAAAGGCAGTGTACTAGGCACATATATGCTTCCTGTATTACTAACATACTGGATTTGTCAACCTGCCTGGCCCCTACCTTCTGCCCTGAAGCTTGCGCCCCTTGAACTGACACTATCTTGCTCAGCAATCAGAACATCCTACGCTTATACTTGCCTTCTAAACCAAAAGACTGATCACTATCTGACCCTGAATCTGACAATGAGTCTGAATCCCTGCCTCCCAGTGTAAGTGCATATATGACTCACCAGTTCCAGAAGTCCCGACAGCTCCGTCCAAAGAAGCTAACCCCATAGTTGATTTAGAGGGTACTGCCTCAGTCATCGAAGCTATCTCCTTTGCCGCCTGGTTCAAGGAAAGGGACCTGGCCATCCTAGTGTCCTCCACTCGACCACCTGCTGTAGTTGGAGCCTGCAAAACAACAGATTGGTCGGAAGTACCAGGGTGTCTGGGCATTGCCCCACTTGCACTCACACTCTTAGCAACACGCACACTTCCAGTTGTAGCCAACTGACCCCCATCATACTCTAATTACCCAATAAATGCTGCAACCATTCCAAAAGACCAACCGGTAGTAATGCCTGTTGCCCCACAGCTTGCCTAGTTTGCCCCCAAGCTCCTAAGTCCAAACCACTAGCAGACCCTGCAGCCGCTGCTCATTTGATTCCCCGTTGGCCATCCAGTTCCAGTCAGACCACCCCTAGGCATATCACCCTAACATCCTGTTTCGACTTCCAGAAAACCCCTGCATCTCCTCTTCACGCCCCCTGGTGCTGCCTCTCACTGCCATCTCCCCTGAACTCGCCAGTCATACCGCCACTCAAGGAGCAGGCCCTTGACCCCGGTGCTCCCAACTCACCTGCGTGAGCACCGCATGAGAACCCGCTCCTACGAGCACCACTCCTACGGCACCGCCGACCACGCTCGCCCATGGCCTCTCCGAATGACTGCCGCCTCCAAATGGCGCACCGGAAATGCGTTACCGGAAGGGGCGGAAACCTCGTTGCAGAGCATCAACACCGCTGGACGTCACCGGAAGGCCTGCGTACCTCGCCACCTCATAGGGGGTGCTGCTGGCTAGAGGCCCACCCGGAAGAGACCCAGCAGCTAGGCCTGAAGGCCCTGTCACCCAAGGCCCTCCGGCCGATCCCACATAAGGCCCAAAACCAGGCCGATTAGGCCCAATGCCAAGCCCCACGTTAGGCCCCATATACCCTGTTACTGAAGACCCTCCGACCAGACCCTCGTAAGGCACAAAACCAGGCCGATTAGGCCCGAAGCTAGGCCCCATGTTATGCCCCATAGGCCCTGCCCCCGCAGACCCACCAGATGGACCAACGTAAGGCCCAAAACCAGGCCGATTAGGCCCGAAGTTTGTCCCCACATTAGGCCCCACCGACGGCCCTATTAGGCCCACCTCATATAAGGAAGGGGACTCGGGAGGCATGGGTGAGGGGGCCCTAGACCCGTGCCCACATGGGATATCCCCCCCTTGAGAAGTAGGGCCTACTTCCACATTAAAAATATACAGTTAGTATGGAAAACGAGATCACCTGCTTAATATTATAGTCACACTCAACACACTCTGAGCATGCCCCGGGACCTCTCCCTTGACTCCCCTTTAGATTCTCGGCAATGTGCAGCCTCAAAAGACAAAAACAATACCAAACTTTCTTACCGCTCTCAGGAAGATTCTCTCCGTGCCTCCATGGTATCTCTGATCACCGCTGTAGTAGGATGCCTAACCCGATCTCTTGCAAAACGTAGCTGGCTCTCTGCCTGCTCCTACCTCGTACAGCTCGTAGATCTGATACTGTCCACAGCACACTTCCGGTGGCGTCCTCGTTGGGGGAGGAGGGAGACAAATCAGTGTCCGGTGCAGGATACGAATCTTGACTGGATCACATAGACAAATATGAAGAAGACGATTCGATCCTCTGATATAAAAACATCCTTTATTGAACAAATTTTCTTAATAGCCTATGATTACAGCTCTATAGCCGAAACGCATAAGCCGCCAGTGCTGCGCCTAACACCACATGTCTGCTTTGCAAGCTTTGTCCATATTTTTAAGAAAATTTGTTCAATAAAGGATGTTTTTATATCAGAGGATCGAATCGTCTTCTTCCTATTTGTCTACTTCCACATTAACCACTCTCCTTTCCTTTACAGGTGCCCTACTCCCACCTGGGGACCCATCCCTGAAACGTTTAGGAGGAGCAGACACTCACCTGTCACGATCCATGACCACAGCAATCACAGCAACTCCGACTTTGGAAGATACACTGCAGGAAAGAGGCAGAATTCTCCAGAAAATCTGCTATTTAACCCCGGTGAGTCACTCCCCTTAAAGTGCAACATTGTTGCACATCCATACTATCCTTCACATTCCTATCCCTGCCAGGCTACAGCCCTTAATATGCTTCATTCTCACTAGGGGTCACTACACTATCATTTTATTTATTATCTATTGACTTTCATTTTAGCCAATTAGTGCAGTGTCTGCCACAAGCCACAGGCGTGATCACAATGTTATCTATATGGCTCACATGAACTAGCTCTCCCCTATTGTGAAAAGCAAATAAAAAAGCATGTGATAAGAGGAGGCCTTCAAGGGCTTAGAAATTATCATATGAGCCTTCCTAGGTTTAGCTTTCAACTAAGAATACAAAGAGAACAAAGCAAAATTGATGATAAAAGTAAAGTGGAAAATTGTTTAGAATTACATGCCCTATTTGAAACATGAAAGATTTTTTTGGACTTGACTGTCCCTTTAAATATATTTTTATTGGTCTCCATTTTCCAATTAATATACAATAAATATAAAAGTACATTTGTATATGTATACAGAAGGAAAGAATGTACAATCATATCACAAAAAACAAAACAAAAAAAACACAAGAGAAATTATGGTTTTCACAAATGGAATATCACCATCTTCAAAATTATGCTAGTTCACCAAACTCAACTGTTTACATATATGAATAACATCTATCATATTAACACAAAATACAAAACAAAACAAGAAAAAAAAAAAAAAGGGGCACGACAAATTCCTTCTCTGTCTCCCATCCCCACTCTCCCCGTGGAGATCCTTAACCATACAGTATATGTTGGGAAACTCTCCTATTAACATGGCCTCCTCTATATAAATCGAACCTCGGAAGGGGTAAATTATTTGAACTTGAATTTCCTTAGTAAAGGAGGTGATAAATTATTTACATTTAGAGGAAAATAATTTAAAAAAAAAAATCTGAGTCAATTGCTATATCATACTGTTCAAGAGTCATTTGATTCCGTAATAATTGCTTAAATTCAACAAAGTGAGGACTTCTACCAGTTAGAAATACCATATTTAAGAAATTATTATTTAAACTAATTTATTTGAGCTGTTAGATAGTAAATAAATATGGTCACCTTGTATCTTAAATGTCTGTTTGCACAGTCTATTAAACCAGAAATTAATTTTGTTCCAAACTTTTTGGATTTTGGGACATTTTCAAAAGCAGTGCTATATGTTATATAGCATATGCTATATGAAACTGACACTTGCTACTGGAGAATAAGGTTCTTTTATCCTATTTAAATTTCATATGCGGTGTGATATATACGTGTGATATATATTTTGTTCAGACTTTTCATGTGTGATTCTCGCCAGGCTGTTGAGATAGTGGTTTTATCAACTAATGTAAAACTTTTTTGGATAGCTTCTTCTTGCAATTCTTTACATCTAAATTGCCAGTTATTGGAGATTTTACGTATATATTATCTTGACCTTGGAGATCCTTAATAGTTTTATAAAGAGAAGAGATAGATCTCTCCCCAGCTTTGTAGAGATTAATAATAGGATTTAATAGATCCCAAGCCTGAATATTAGGGTATTCTTTGACTAGTTCCATAAAGAAATGACAGATTTGTAAATAAGCAAAAAATTATTTGTTTTGTATATTAAACTCGCTCCTAAGATCATTAAAAGATTTACATCTTACTGCATTCTCTTATTTTAATTGTGACATTAAAAACAAGACCTTTCTCAGTCCTGCTTTTAAAGATTCTGGATTTCAAAACATATGGGAACTTTGAGTTCCCAAAAATAGGCAGGCGTTTAAAGAAGGAGGCATCAATCCCCAGACACAAATTTTATTCCATGCCAGAATAAAATTTCTTGTGCTGATTGTATTTTTAATATTCTCTGGTAGATTACACTTTGTAAGATGAAGTACATATTGCTTTTAGCGAATAAGGGCTGGTTATTTGTTGGTCCAAAGAAAGAGGCGTATAGTAATCTAAGTCTGTGATCCAATCAAGAGCGAACTTTCCTATACATATCCAATCATAGATTTCTAAATCTGGAAAAGCTAGCACCCCTTTATTTCTATGAAGTGTCAGTCTATTTAATGCCAGTGCTTTCCTCTTTTGGTTGCAGAGAAATCCTAAGCATGTCCGCCTAAAGAGGAAATTTTGACCAACTAAGCAGATCTTTCTTAACTTCAGCCCACAATGGTGGTTAGTTCAATGTATACCATTCACTGGGGTTCTTGCTTATTTTAATACCTAGATATTTAATATACTCACTCACTTCTGTAAAAGGGGTCTTTGGTACGCTGTCTTTATGTTTATATAACCAAAGAAATTCGGATTTACTGTGATTGACTCGGTATCCAGAAAAGGAACTGAAGTCTTCTAAAATTTGTGTTAAAATTGGAATGTTTCTTTGCGAGTCTTTAAGGAAGATCAGCAGGTCATCTGCGTACAGAGCCAATCCAACCTTATTATGCCTGATTTGTATCCCTTCTAAATCCTTTCTAAGCAATAAGGCTATGGGTTCGATTGCAAAATTGAACAAGTAAGGTGAGAGAGGACAACCCTGTCTAGTCCCTTTTTGGAGAGGGATATAAGGGGTGGGGAGTCTATTAACTAATATAGAAGCTTGAGCATTATTATATATCAATTAAATAAACTTTAACAAGGATCCATTAAAACCAAATTTCCCAAGGGTGAAAATTAGATGGCCCCATGTAACTGTATCAAATGCTTTTTCAGCATCTATAGCCAATATGGCGAGATCTGAGGATAGGTTACTTTTCCTTTTCTGTAACTTTTGCCAGAAATATTATCTTACTATTTGTAATTTGACATTTTAATTATTTTATCTTTTATTTGTGTTTGTTAACTTTTATTTATTTGATATTGGAATTTTATTTCATTGTGTTAATTTGATATGGCTGTAGGAACAATATCTTCATTTCTATTTCATGTTTAGTCCTACAAAATGCCTTTATGGATTTAATAGGAGAGGAGGCTTTTTTTCCAACTTTTACGATCCTGCGATCTAAATCCGACTCAGATCGATGCTTGCGTCATTACAGATGTTTTGAATTCAGATTCAACTCTTTTTGAACCTTTTCCAAATTTAGCAAACATTTCCGACGTAGCGTACCTAATTTTCAATCCGCCACCCTTGAGGTCGCGGATGCCATAGAAGTCAATGGGAGTCTGAAAACACAGAAAGCTTATGTTCGATGCTGCAAGAGAATGAAGTATATTACATAATAAAAGTAAATTAGAAACTCTATTAAAATTGTATACCCTTTCTAAATCAAACAATATTATTGCTCCACATTTGGTGCACTAGTAGATATAGGGATAAAAATGAAAAATACATTATTACTTATGGATTATGCTACAAATTTGTCTCTCATTACAAACCAAGGGGACAATATTATTTCTACAAATTTGTTGAAAAGTTTTGCCACAAACTTGTCGCACTAATAGATATAAAGATAAAAATGAAATAAATATACAACATAATATAAATAACTTCATTTTTATTTTTTGGGAAAAATCTATGTGCACCATGTTTAAGCCATGTAATACAATTCACACTCTCCACTTCGCACCAATTTTGACACAACACTTTTCGCACCAATTATGAGGCAATCTCCTAAACAACCCACACACTAGTGAATTTTTCAACCAATTTTGATTGGAATATGCATAATCACATGATTTATGACATTAGCCAATCTGATTCAAATATACATTTTAAACTATCACTAACGAATCAAATTGCTCAATACTTGTGTCATTGATCACTCATCAGAACTTGTAAGTGCCATTTGTTACATTGTGTATTATACTTTGAAAGTATGTATATGTGAATTTAGAATTAAAGATAAACATTTAATGCTGACATTAGGACACACAGTGTAATATTTTAGACAAGGATTTTAACATTCGAATTGATGTTTGATTCAATATAATCTTAAGCTGATAGCTCAAAGGGATAGCCCACCTAACATTAAACGGTCATGATTCAGATACATCAGAAATTAAAATCACCTTATTACTGTCATGCTATTTTCAGTGTATTTCTTCCTTCTCTTGAATTTCTTTTTCAGTAAGAAATGTCATCTTATATGCCAGCCCATTTTATAACACCTGTGCAGGGGTGGTTTTTAAAAAAAGATTGCAATCAGGAGGGGTTACACAGGTACAGAAAGAAACCTGTCCCAGCTCTTAAAATATCCATTGATTGCAAATACATACATATGATACCCTGATTACATGTTATATTTGCAATAATTCCTGATCAGAATAATAATACATTTACACTATATACATATAGTGGTATAAATAAACACAGAGATATAACTAATAAATAATTGTAAATAGGCTTACAAGTAGAAGTAGGTAACTTAAATCTGTGAGGGAAATTTCCACCATTGCCCTAACTGAATCAAGGCTAAGTAGTTTTAATTTAGAAAAAAATGTTTTTTCATTCACACACTAAAGTTTATTAAATCAAAATTTAACCACACATACACTTAGCAGAAGCTAAAGATTAAAAACACTGCACCTAAGTTGAACTAAGATTTTTGAATTAATCTGAAATCAGTATCACTGGTATCAAGCAGCAAAAATTATAGTTGTAAGCTAAGCCCTTACAATCCGAGGGCTATTTTAAATTTTAACTTTTTACAAATTATTAAAGCTGCATTTTTACCAGATCAACTAAGGTGAGCAAATTAAAAGGAAGGGGAAAGACAAAGCTTATCCCCAGGACCCCTGACGTACGTTTCACAAAAAACGCTTCCTCAGAGGGGTGTGGAGCTGCTGCAAAATGCTCTATTTATGAGTCATTAAGACTCTCCTCCGGTGTTGGAGTGGATGTCCCTTGATTGCCAGAGTTACATTTTCATTGGCTCATACAAATGTCAGTCCCAGAAGTAACTGGTGATAGGGTACATAGAAGGATTGGAATTCAAAACGTCACGCTGCGTCCAAAAATGGGCGTTGTTGTTTACATTGACATTTATTGAACAAATCTCATTGGAGGATTGATCAACCATATGTTATGCTGATGTCTATAGTTGCTTATCTGACATGTCAATGCGAGGTATACCGCAGTAACTTATCAAATTAGATCGCTTACCATAGATAGATAGATCGTGTTAATATATCCCTTGTATATAAACAAACATTGCACTTAGGGAATACGTTTAGTAAAATTGCTGTCCGAAATAATCATACCTGGATACGGGGGATAGTGCATATAAGTGCATATAAATGAGAATCGGCATATCATATCTCCCATTAGATATTACTTAACAGTATGCAGCGGTGGTTATTATTGATGGATGTAATGAATCTGCTCATTAACATTTATTCCGTCTATACAAGTGCACTGCTTATACGCTAACATTAATGTTATGTCTGGAGTGGGCGTGTTTGTTTATATTCACTTCTGTAGTAACGATCTTATTGGCTGATCACTTATAACATATGTTAACACATGAATCTAAAACATGGAGTGGTTATTGACAGATCTAAGCGTATATTATGATCTATAAGATTTGATTTTGTTTTAGTCCGCTGTTAGCTTATGTGAGTGATATATAGGGATAAGATATATCTACACGAAAACCAATTACTTAGTCTAATCTGGGTGAACTGCTTATACATTTAATTCCCATGTAAAATTCTAAAAAGAAAAGAAAGGTTACATAAAAGGCACCACTGTCAGTTGGAGAATGAACAGATACCAGGGATGAATTGTTGAGATGTTAATATTATTGTAGGCACAAATATGGTATGATGCCTCTTATTGGAACATGTATATCCGAGATAGCCTTTAGTTCATATTAGTTACCTATTCGGTTATATTTCCAAAGTGGAATAGTATACTTAGGTTTATTAAAAATGAATGAATAGTATACTTAATTTTAATGAGATATTATTGTTCTCAGTAATACAAATGCTAATTTTGTATACAATGTTCAGGTCAGATCACTTTATCATTAATAGGTGAAAAAATTATTATGAACAAAAATAGAAGTGAAAATAAAACATAAAAATAAAATGTGTGAAGAGTGCTATGGTGTGTTAAAGAATAAAGTTACATAATAAAATTAACATAAAAAGGGGGGGAAGACAAAGGTGAGACATGCCTAATCTAGTGTGTATATATTCACTGGATGAAATCTGCTTATACAAAATGTATAGGCTAACATGTGTACCGTGTGTGAATAAATAAACAAGTCGATTATAACTCTAAATGAATTTAGCTTATACGAAGTGTACAGGGTGACATGTGTACCATTCTGTGAATTAAATAGGCGAGTTAAAGTGTAGTACCCTTAACCTAGAAATTAGGGTAGTGTGGTGATTGTCAGATCAATATAAGTGAAATCTGGAATAAGCCAGAAATTTTTTTTTAAATACGTGATAAGACAAAGTAGTAATGAAAAGTGATACCCCATTTCATTTATAAATATACAAAGTAATTGTTGAAGTCATTCATGCCATTAGGTTTTACAGAGTTTAAACGGTAAATCCATTTACATTCAAGTTTGAGTAATGTCTTCTCCAGATTACCTCCTCGTATTCCCAGTGAGGCTTTCTGAATGACCATATATTTCAGATTGCTAGTGGAACACTTGTGATGTATTTGGAAGTGTTTTGCTACAGATGTTAACTTTTTGCCACGGGCTTCATCCTTGTTGGCATTTTTTATGTTGTTAGCATGTTCAAGAATACGTACCCTGATCTCCCGGGTTGTCATGCCAACATAGATCATTTTGCATTGGCAAAAAAGAGCATACACAACCGCAATAGTTCTACAGGAGAAATGAGAAGCTAAATTATATAACTGGCCATCTTTGTCTTGAATGGTTTTTGACTTCATTACGTATGGGCATGCTGAGCAAGTCCCACATGGAAACATCCCTGGATCAGTGTCCTTTTTCTTAAAGGCTCTTACATAATGGCTAGAGACGAGTCTATCCCTGAGATTTGTGGGTCTTTTGTACCCAATTGAAATTCTGTCACCGATATTTTCCTTCAGAGAAGGATCATTTTGCAGAATTTTCCAGTGTTGATTGATTATTTTAGTTATTTCTGACATTTGTGGGTTATATGTAGTGATTAATCTTGGATTAGACTCACTAGTATTTTTGACCTTGGGAATGAGTACATTTTCTCTGTGGGTATTTAGGGCCTTGTATTTGGCTCGTTTGACTGCTTTTCTGCTATAGCCTCGTGCCATAAGTCTGTCCATTAAGTTTTTGCATTCCGTGAGATATATGTCAGTGCTGGAACAGTTACGTCTTAGGCGCAGAAATTCCCCGAAGGGGATAGCCTTAAGGGTACATGGTGGATGAGCACTAGACCTATGTAATAGAGTGTTAGTCGCTGTTTCTTTTCGGTAAATGGTGGTGTTAATGTAACCATCTTCTTTCTTGAATATGGTTATATCCAGAAAGGAAATTTTATATTGATCGGCTGAATATGTTAATTTGATGTTTTTATTATTCATGTTTATTTTGTTCATGAATTGATCTAATTCCAGAGATGTTCCTTGCCATATGAATAAGACATCATCTATATATCTTATCCATAGCGGAATATGATCAGTATGATGTTGTAATTCAGTTGAGAATACATTAAAGAGCTCCCAGTACCCCAAAAACAGATTGGCATATGTAGGTGCGCAGGCCGTACCCATCGCGGTACCCTGCGTCTGTAAATAATACCTATCGTTAAAGGTGAAGAAATTATGTGTCAAGATAAACTGCAGTAGTTGGATTACAAAATTATTATGATCATCATTGTCATTTGTATTTGTTGACAAGAAATACTTGATGGCTGCTATTCCATCTGTGTGTCTGATATTAGTGTAGAGTGACTCTACATCTGCAGTTACAAGCCACATGTCATCAGAGAGCTGAATATTTTGTAATATTTGCAATACCTCCATGGTATCACGGACATATGAAGGTAATGTATTTAAGTACTCTCTTAATCTTTGGTCGACATATCTGCTGGCCTTTTCTGTTAGATTTTCATTCCCAGAAACGATAGGTCTGCCAGGGGGTATTTGGGAGTTCTTGTGCACCTTTGGTAAGAAATATAACGTAGCGACTTTAGGGTGATCTACAGTTAAATACTTTTTCTCAGTATTGGTAATGATATTGTCTGTCCAGGCTTGTTTGACTAAGTTGTTATATTGAGTCAGATATGAGCTTTGAGGATTAAAGATCAATTGTTTATAGCAGGTAGAATTAGATAGCTGTCTGGAGGCTTCGTCTATATACATTTTGGATGGCCACAATACCACATTCCCACCCTTGTCAGACGGCTTTATAGTGATGTCTTTCCAAGATTCAATCTCATTCAGAGCTTTAAATTCTGATATTGTCAAATTGTGATTCTTTCGAGTAACAGGCAATTGCTCAATTTGATTACAGACCATTTTACAGAATACCTGAATTTCAGGTGAATTTGACATAGAGGGAACATATTTGGATTTAGGTTTCAGTGTGGATTTCCATGTACTGGAATCAGGTGGGGTAACATCATTGATATCAGTCATATTCTCATCACTGAGTTGTTCTAATAGATCAACTGTACTTAGATCTTCTGCGTCTAATATATTGGGATTATAGGCATATATTTTTTTCAGCATCAACTTGCGTGAAAATAAATGTATGTCTTTTATTAATTCAAATTTATTGAGAGAATTAACTGGACAAAAAGATAATCCCTTAGATAATACATCTATATGATCTTGGTTCAGTGTGTGATCTGACAGATTGATGACCCTTAGTTTGTCATCCTGATTTTGGAGAAGGGACTTAGTTCCCTCCTCCTGGTGGATTGACGTGTTGGACCAGTGAATTTCCTTTTGTTCCCCCGTGAATTGGGTATTGTGTGATTGGTCTGCAATGTTGGAGGAGTTGGATTGTGTGGAGTTTGAACTAAAAAAGAAGAGGAGGATGTATTTAGTGACTGTGCTGCACTATGTGTCTTAGGTCTGGTGGATTGGGAGGCATTATCACTGCTATTGCTTCTCTGATTGGTGTGTTGGTTAGGATTACCTATCTCTGCTTCATTGTCAGAGATATCAGATTCACTATCAGCACTGCTGTCAGATTGTTGTATTATATATCTGTTGGATCTATGTCTAGATGTATGGTTACTGCGCCAACGGTATATTCTCTGATTTTGAAAGTCCTCTATATCTCTTTGGAGTTTCTGTTTTTTATTCGCTACTACTTCCATTTCTAATTTGTCTAGCTCATGTTGGTATTTATCATATTTTGCTTTGTAATCAAATTTTTCATCAAATTTTGACAACTGGGTGTTATATTCCTCTATTTCAGTGTCCAGTTTAGTGAGCTCTAATTTGTCGTGTTTTATTAGAATTTGGATTAATTTAAGCGAACACTCAGTTAATGCAGTTTCCCATTGTTTTACTAGATCTTCATTACTTAAAGTGAATGCAGGGAACACTTTCATTCTTAGACCCCTGGGTATTAGGTTTTTTTCGGCATACTTTTCGAAAAAGTGCCAGTTCCACCACCTTTTGGACTGCTTATGTAAAGTCTGATGTAGTTTGCACAGTACATTATTCAACTCTTCTTCATTAATTTGTATGTTATCACTATTAGTTGTATTAAACAGTGAATTTAATTCCTGTAACCTTTTTTGTTGGCGATTAGCTATATCGCCTTGAATATTCATAATTAATGTAGAAAGAAAAGACCCCCTAGAAAAAGGCTAAACCCAGAATAAGAATCTGGGTATATTCTCCTTGTTTGGAACAGTTTAGAGTGAGAGGGTGGGGGTAGGGCAAAGTATATTATAACAAGAGATTCGGTGGTTAAGGGCAGGTGGCCCAATTTGAGTTTTATAATCTCCTAACCACAGAGATCTCCTGCCACAGATTTAAAGTTAAGGACAGAATACAACTAATAAATAATTGTAAATAGGCTTACAAGTAGAAGTAGGTAACTTAAATCTGTGAGGGAAATTTCCACCATTGCCCTAACTGAATCAAGGCTAAGTAGTTTTAATTTAGAAAAAAATGTTTTTTCATTCACACACTAAAGTTTATTAAATCAAAATTTAACCACACATACACTTAGCAGAAGCTAAAGATTAAAAACACTGCACCTAAGTTGAACTAAGATTTTTGAATTAATCTGAAATCAGTATCACTGGTATCAAGCAGCAAAAATTATAGTTGTAAGCTAAGCCCTTACAATCCGAGGGCTATTTTAAATTTTAACTTTTTACAAATTATTAAAGCTGCATTTTTACCAGATCAACTAAGGTGAGCAAATTAAAAGGAAGGGGAAAGACAAAGCTTATCCCCAGGACCCCTGACGTACGTTTCACAAAAAACGCTTCCTCAGAGGGGTGTGGAGCTGCTGCAAAATGCTCTATTTATGAGTCATTAAGACTCTCCTCCGGTGTTGGAGTGGATGTCCCTTGATTGCCAGAGTTACATTTTCATTGGCTCATACAAATGTCAGTCCCAGAAGTAACTGGTGATAGGGTACATAGAAGGATTGGAATTCAAAACGTCACGCTGCGTCCAAAAATGGGCGTTGTTGTTTACATTGACATTTATTGAACAAATCTCATTGGAGGATTGATCAACCATATGTTATGCTGATGTCTATAGTTGCTTATCTGACATGTCAATGCGAGGTATACCGCAGTAACTTATCAAATTAGATCGCTTACCATAGATAGATAGATCGTGTTAATATATCCCTTGTATATAAACAAACATTGCACTTAGGGAATACGTTTAGTAAAATTGCTGTCCGAAATAATCATACCTGGATACGGGGGATAGTGCATATAAGTGCATATAAATGAGAATCGGCATATCATATCTCCCATTAGATATTACTTAACAGTATGCAGCGGTGGTTATTATTGATGGATGTAATGAATCTGCTCATTAACATTTATTCCGTCTATACAAGTGCACTGCTTATACGCTAACATTAATGTTATGTCTGGAGTGGGCGTGTTTGTTTATATTCACTTCTGTAGTAACGATCTTATTGGCTGATCACTTATAACATATGTTAACACATGAATCTAAAACATGGAGTGGTTATTGACAGATCTAAGCGTATATTATGATCTATAAGATTTGATTTTGTTTTAGTCCGCTGTTAGCTTATGTGAGTGATATATAGGGATAAGATATATCTACACGAAAACCAATTACTTAGTCTAATCTGGGTGAACTGCTTATACATTTAATTCCCATGTAAAATTCTAAAAAGAAAAGAAAGGTTACATAAAAGGCACCACTGTCAGTTGGAGAATGAACAGATACCAGGGATGAATTGTTGAGATGTTAATATTATTGTAGGCACAAATATGGTATGATGCCTCTTATTGGAACATGTATATCCGAGATAGCCTTTAGTTCATATTAGTTACCTATTCGGTTATATTTCCAAAGTGGAATAGTATACTTAGGTTTATTAAAAATGAATGAATAGTATACTTAATTTTAATGAGATATTATTGTTCTCAGTAATACAAATGCTAATTTTGTATACAATGTTCAGGTCAGATCACTTTATCATTAATAGGTGAAAAAATTATTATGAACAAAAATAGAAGTGAAAATAAAACATAAAAATAAAATGTGTGAAGAGTGCTATGGTGTGTTAAAGAATAAAGTTACATAATAAAATTAACATAAAAAGGGGGGGGAAGACAAAGGTGAGACATGCCTAATCTAGTGTGTATATATTCACTGGATGAAATCTGCTTATACAAAATGTATAGGCTAACATGTGTACCGTGTGTGAATAAATAAACAAGTCGATTATAACTCTAAATGAATTTAGCTTATACGAAGTGTACAGGGTGACATGTGTACCATTCTGTGAATTAAATAGGCGAGTTAAAGTGTAGTACCCTTAACCTAGAAATTAGGGTAGTGTGGTGATTGTCAGATCAATATAAGTGAAATCTGGAATAAGCCAGAAAATTTTTTTTAAATACGTGATAAGACAAAGTAGTAATGAAAAGTGATACCCCATTTCATTTATAAATATACAAAGTAATTGTTGAAGTCATTCATGCCATTAGGTTTTACAGAGTTTAAACGGTAAATCCATTTACATTCAAGTTTGAGTAATGTCTTCTCCAGATTACCTCCTCGTATTCCCAGTGAGGCTTTCTGAATGACCATATATTTCAGATTGCTAGTGGAACACTTGTGATGTATTTGGAAGTGTTTTGCTACAGATGTTAACTTTTTGCCACGGGCTTCATCCTTGTTGGCATTTTTTATGTTGTTAGCATGTTCAAGAATACGTACCCTGATCTCCCGGGTTGTCATGCCAACATAGATCATTTTGCATTGGCAAAAAAGAGCATACACAACCGCAATAGTTCTACAGGAGAAATGAGAAGCTAAATTATATAACTGGCCATCTTTGTCTTGAATGGTTTTTGACTTCATTACGTATGGGCATGCTGAGCAAGTCCCACATGGAAACATCCCTGGATCAGTGTCCTTTTTCTTAAAGGCTCTTACATAATGGCTAGAGACGAGTCTATCCCTGAGATTTGTGGGTCTTTTGTACCCAATTGAAATTCTGTCACCGATATTTTCCTTCAGAGAAGGATCATTTTGCAGAATTTTCCAGTGTTGATTGATTATTTTAGTTATTTCTGACATTTGTGGGTTATATGTAGTGATTAATCTTGGATTAGACTCACTAGTATTTTTGACCTTGGGAATGAGTAAATTTTCTCTGTGGGTATTTAGGGCCTTGTATTTGGCTCGTTTGACTGCTTTTCTGCTATAGCCTCGTGCCATAAGTCTGTCCATTAAGTTTTTGCTTTCCGTGAGATATATGTCAGTGCTGGAACAGTTACGTCTTAGGCGCAGAAATTCCCCGAAGGGGATAGCCTTAAGGGTACATGGTGGATGAGCACTAGACCTATGTAATAGAGTGTTAGTCGCTGTTTCTTTTCGGTAAATGGTGGTGTTAATGTAACCATCTTCTTTCTTGAATATGGTTATATCCAGAAAGGAAATTTTATATTGATCGGCTGAATATGTTAATTTGATGTTTTTATTATTCATGTTTATTTTGTTCATGAATTGATCTAATTCCAGAGATGTTCCTTGCCATATGAATAAGACATCATCTATATATCTTATCCATAGCAGAATATGATCAGTATGATGTTGTAATTCAGTTGAGAATACATTAAAGAGCTCCCAGTACCCCAAAAACAGATTGGCATATGTAGGTGCGCAGGCCGTACCCATCGCGGTACCCTGCGTCTGTAAATAATACCTATCGTTAAAGGTGAAGAAATTATGTGTCAAGATAAACTGCAGTAGTTGGATTACAAAATTATTATGATCATCATTGTCATTTGTATTTGTTGACAAGAAATACTTGATGGCTGCTATTCCATCTGTGTGTCTGATATTAGTGTAGAGTGACTCTACATCTGCAGTTACAAGCCACATGTCATCAGAGAGCTGAATATTTTGTAATATTTGCAATACCTCCATGGTATCACGGACATATGAAGGTAATGTATTTAAGTACTCTCTTAATCTTTGGTCGACATATCTGCTGGCCTTTTCTGTTAGATTTTCATTCCCAGAAACGATAGGTCTGCCAGGGGGTATTTGGGAGTTCTTGTGCACCTTTGGTAAGAAATATAACGTAGCGACTTTAGGGTGATCTACAGTTAAATACTTTTTCTCAGTATTGACAATGCAAAATGATCTATGTTGGCATGACAACCCGGGAGATCAGGGTACGTATTCTTGAACATGCTAACAACATAAAAAATGCCAACAAGGATGAAGCCCGTGGCAAAAAGTTAACATCTGTAGCAAAACACTTCCAAATACATCACAAGTGTTCCACTAGCAATCTGAAATATATGGTCATTCAGAAAGCCTCACTGGGAATACGAGGAGGTAATCTGGAGAAGACATTACTCAAACTTGAATGTAAATGGATTTACCGTTTAAACTCTGTAAAACCTAATGGCATGAATGACTTCAACAATTACTTTGTATATTTATAAATGAAATGGGGTATCACTTTTCATTACTACTTTGTCTTATCACGTATTTAAAAAAATTTCTGGCTTATTCCAGATTTCACTTATATTGATCTGACAATCACCACACTACCCTAATTTCTAGGTTAAGGGTACTACACTTTAACTCGCCTATTTAATTCACAGAATGGTACACATGTCACCCTGTACACTTCGTATAAGCTAAATTCATTTAGAGTTATAATCGACTTGTTTATTTATTCACACACGGTACACATGTTAGCCTATACATTTTGTATAAGCAGATTTCATCCAGTGAATATATACACACTAGATTAGGCATGTCTCACCTTTGTCTTCCCCCCCTTTTTATGTTAATTTTATTATGTAACTTTATTCTTTAACACACCATAGCACTCTTCACACATTTTATTTTTATGTTTTATTTTCACTTCTATTTTTGTTCATAATAATTTTTTCACCTATTAATGATAAAGTGATCTGACCTGAACATTGTATACAAAATTAGCATTTGTATTACTGAGAACAATAATATCTCATTAAAATTAAGTATACTATTCATTCATTTTTAATAAACCTAAGTATACTATTCCACTTTGGAAATATAACCGAATAGGTAACTAATATGAACTAAAGGCTATCTCGGATATACATGTTCCAATAAGAGGCATCATACCATATTTGTGCCTACAATAATATTAACATCTCAACAATTCATCCCTGGTATCTGTTCATTCTCCAACTGACAGTGGTGCCTTTTATGTAACCTTTCTTTTCTTTTTAGAATTTTACATGGGAATTAAATGTATAAGCAGTTCACCCAGATTAGACTAAGTAATTGGTTTTCGTGTAGATATATCTTATCCCTATATATCACTCACATAAGCTAACAGCGGACTAAAACAAAATCAAATCTTATAGATCATAATATACGCTTAGATCTGTCAATAACCACTCCATGTTTTAGATTCATGTGTTAACATATGTTATAAGTGATCAGCCAATAAGATCGTTACTACAGAAGTGAATATAAACAAACACGCCCACTCCAGACATAACATTAATGTTAGCGTATAAGCAGTGCACTTGTATAGACGGAATAAATGTTAATGAGCAGATTCATTACATCCATCAATAATAACCACCGCTGCATACTGTTAAGTAATATCTAATGGGAGATATGATATGCCGATTCTCATTTATATGCACTTATATGCACTATCCCCCGTATCCAGGTATGATTATTTCGGACAGCAATTTTACTAAACGTATTCCCTAAGTGCAATGTTTGTTTATATACAAGGGATATATTAACACGATCTATCTATCTATGGTAAGCGATCTAATTTGATAAGTTACTGCGGTATACCTCGCATTGACATGTCAGATAAGCAACTATAGACATCAGCATAACATATGGTTGATCAATCCTCCAATGAGATTTGTTCAATAAATGTCAATGTAAACAACAACGCCCATTTTTGGACGCAGCGTGACGTTTTGAATTCCAATCCTTCTATGTACCCTATCACCAGTTACTTCTGGGACTGACATTTGTATGAGCCAATGAAAATGTAACTCTGGCAATCAAGGGACATCCACTCCAACACCGGAGGAGAGTCTTAATGACTCATAAATAGAGCATTTTGCAGCAGCTCCACACCCCTCTGAGGAAGCGTTTTTTGTGAAACGTACGTCAGGGGTCCTGGGGATAAGCTTTGTCTTTCCCCTTCCTTTTAATTTGCTCACCTTAGTTGATCTGGTAAAAATGCAGCTTTAATAATTTGTAAAAAGTTAAAATTTAAAATAGCCCTCGGATTGTAAGGGCTTAGCTTACAACTATAATTTTTGCTGCTTGATACCAGTGATACTGATTTCAGATTAATTCAAAAATCTTAGTTCAACTTAGGTGCAGTGTTTTTAATCTTTAGCTTCTGCTAAGTGTATGTGTGGTTAAATTTTGATTTAATAAACTTTAGTGTGTGAATGAAAAAACATTTTTTTCTAAATTAAAACTACTTAGCCTTGATTCAGTTAGGGCAATGGTGGAAATTTCCCTCACAGATTTAAGTTACCTACTTCTACTTGTAAGCCTATTTACAATTATTTATTAGTTGTATTCTGTCCTTAACTTTAAATCTGTGGCAGGAGATCTCTGTGGTTAGGAGATTATAAAACTCAAATTGGGCCACCTGCCCTTAACCACCGAATCTCTTGTTATACTATACTTTGCCCTACCCCCACCCTCTCACTCTAAACACAGAGATATGAAAGACAACATTGTTTAGAAGAAAAAAAGGAATTTAGGGACATGTAAATATGTTTGAAGAAGATTTCTGACATAACACACACACACATATATATATATATATATATATATATATATATATATATATATATATATATATATATATATATATATATATATACACACACAAGTATGTGCAAAGATATATGTACAAATTCTAGCATTAATAGAATAAATAAAATATGAGATAAAAACATAGCATGCCTTCCAGAAATACAAATACACATTAATTTATGTCAAAGTATCATATAACAGATTTATTTTGTATAACAAATAAATATAAAAATAAACTTTCTATGAGATATTGTTTGTTGAGGTATAAATGTAGCTATGTATCTTTTTCTTGGACATTAACAGTTGGAAAAAAAAGATTAGCTTTAGAGAAATGTGCTTGTTCATGAACAGTAATGAAATGGTATAAATAAAATTTGGAAAAACCCGAATAACCGCGACATCGATGACTGTTAGTGAACAACAGTCTGATGCTCTTCGCACCGTACTTGATGCGCGTGTTTTTGACAGCTTTTTTGATAAATAAGGGGATCGTATTCAGATCCGCGTCAGTGATGTCTGGCGAGCGAATTGACGCCGGTGAATGCACTGAGATTGAAACTTTGATAAATTGACACCTGTATCTCCACTTCACATACAGAAATGCAGGGTATCCTCTTTATAAAGATAGACAACTTTCTTGGTAAATACGTTTATTACTTGGAGAATATAAAAGGTTTTATTAGCCAAACATTAAAGGGACAGTCTACTCCAGAATTTCGATTGCTTAAAAAGATAGATAATCCCTTTATTACCTATTTCCCAATTTTGCATAATTAATACTCTTTTTACTTCTGTGATTACCTTGTTATTAAAATGATTTATCTACACAAATCCCCATATACTTTAACAGTAAATTTTGTAGAAAAATCATTAGATAATATTTGATTGATTAACACCAACATGTAGAAGAAAAGATACTTTTAAATTTCCTGAGAGTAACCATAGTATTTATAAAAAGCTCATCCAAGAAGCCTTGTCCCATGTAAAGATATATATGGTTTGAAATTTCCTTGAGAAGTAATGAGATTCCCCCCTGTCTCATGTCAGCGCTGCACAGTTCTTTCAGCAAAGCATTCCCCTGATGAAACTAGAAATGACGAAGTCTCTTTACCAATTTTATACTTCTGCAAATTATATCGAATGTATGACATGGGGAAAGAAAAAATATATTTAAACCTGCAGCTGTACAGAAACAATTATTAAAAGGATATCAAACCCATTTTTTTTCTTTCATGATTCAGATAGAGAATACAATTTTAACCAACTTTCTTATTTACTCCTATTATCATTTTTTCTTTGTTCTCTTAGGCCTAGATTTAGAGTTGGGCGGTAGCCGTCAAAACCAGCGTTAGAGGCTCCTAACGCTGGTTTTGGGCTACCGCTGGTATTTGGAGTCAGTCAGGAAAGGGTCTAACGCTCACTTTCCAGCCGCGACTTTTCCATACCGCAGATCCCCTTACGTCAATTGCGTATCCTATCTTTTCAATGGGATCTTTCTAACGCCGGTATTTAGAGTCGTGGCTGAAGTGAGCGTTAGAAATCTAACGACAAAACTCCAGCCGCAGAAAAAAGTCAGTAGTTAAGAGCTTTCTGGGCTAACGCCGGTTTATAAAGCTCTTAACTACTGTGCTCTAAAGTACACTAACACCCATAAACTACCTATACACCCCTAAACCGAGGTCCCCCCACATCGCTGCCACTCTATTAAATTTTTTAAAACCCCTAATCTGCCGACCGCACGCCGCTGCCACCTACGTTATCCCTATGAACCCCTAATCTGCTGCCCCTAACACCGCCGACCCCTATATTATATTTATTAACCCCTAATCTGCCCCCCTCACCGTCGCCTCCACCTGCCTACACTTATTAACCCCTAATCTGCCGAGCGGACCGCACCGCTACTATAATAAAGTTATTAACCCCTAATCAGCCTCACTACCGCCTCAATAACCCTATAATAAATAGTATTAACCCCTAATCTGCCCTCCCTAACATCGCCGACACCTAACTTCAATTATTAACCCCTAATCTGCCGACCGAATCTCACTGCTACTCTAATAAATGGATTAACCCCTAAAGCTAAGTCTAACCCTAACACTAACACCCCCCTAAATTAAATATAATTTTTATCTAACGAAATAAATTAACTCTTATTAAATAAATTATTCCTATTTAAAGCTAAATACTTACCTGTAAAATAAACCCTAATATAGCTACAATATAAATTATAATTATATTGTAGCTATTTTAGGATTTATATTTATTTTACAGGCAACTTTGTATTTATTTTAACCTGGTACAATAGATATTAAATAGTTAAGAACTATTTAATAGCTACCTAGTTAAAATAATTACAAAATTACCTGTAAAATAAATCCTAACCTAAGTTACAATTAAACCTAACACTACACTATCAATAAATAAATTAAATAAACTACCTACAATTATCTACAATTAAACCTAACACTACACTATCAATAAATAAATTAAATACAATTCCTACAAATAAATACAATTAAATAAACTAACTAAAGTACAAAAAATAAAAAAGAACTAAGTTACAAAAAATAAAAAAATATTTACAAACATTAGAAAAAAATTACAACAATTTTAAACTAATTACACCTACTCTAAGCCCCCTAATAAAATAACAAAGACCCCCAAAATAAAAAAATGCCCTACCCTATTCTAAATTACAAAAGTTCAAAGCTCTTTTACCTTACCAGCCCTTAAAAAAAAACATACAATACCCCCCCCAACATTACAACCCACCACCCACATACCCCTAATCTAACCCAAACCCCCTTAAATAAACCTAACACTAAGCCCCTGAAGATCTTCCTACCTTGTCTTCACCATGCCAGGTATCACCGATCGTTCCAGGCTTCGAAATCTTCATCCAAGCCCAAGCGGGGGCTAGACATCCATCATCCGGCGGCTGAAGAGGTCCAGAAGAGACTCCAAAGTCTTCATCCTATCCGGGAAGAAGAGGCGATCCGTACCGGCAACCATCTTGATCCAAGTGGCATCTTCTATCTTCATCTGATGACGACCGGCTCCATCTTGAAGACCAATAGAATGCAAGCTCAATCTGATTGGCTGATCGGATCAGCCAATCGGATTGAACTTGATTCTGATTGGCTGATTCCATCAGCCAATCAGAATTTTCCTACCTTAATTCCGATTGGCTGATAGAATCCTATCAGCCAATCGGAATTCGAGGGACGCCATCTTGGATGACGTCCCTTAAAGGAACCGTCATTCGTCGGGAAGTCGTCGGAAGAAGAAGATGGGTCCGCGGTGGAGGTCTTCAAGATGGAGCCGGTCGTCATCGGATGAAGATAGAAGATGCCGCTTGGATCAAGATGGTTGCCGGTCCGGATCGCCTCTTCTTCCCGGACAGGATGAAGACTTTGGAGCCTCTTCTGGACCTCTTCAGCCGCCGGATGATGGATGTCTAGCCCCCGCTTGGGCTTGGATGAAGATTTCGGAGCCTGGAACGATCGGTGATACCTGGCATGGTGAAGACAAGGTAGGAAGATCTTCAGGGGCTTAGTGTTAGGTTTATTTAAGGGGGGTTTGGGTTAGATTAGGGGTATGTGGGTGGTGGGTTGTAATGTTGGGGGGGGTATTGTATGTTTTTTTTTACAGGCAAAAGAGCTGAATTCTTTGGGGCATGCCCCGCAAAGAGCCCTTTTAAGGGCTGGTAAGGTAAAAGAGCTTTGAACTTTTGTAATTTAGAATAGGGTAGGGCATTTTTTTATTTTGGGGGTCTTTGTTATTTTATTAGGGGGCTTAGAGTAGGTGTAATTAGTTTAAAATTGTTGTAATTTTTTTCTAATGTTTGTAAATATTTTTTTATTTTTTGTAACTTAGTTCTTTTTTATTTTTTGTACTTTAGTTAGTTTATTTAATTGTATTTATTTGTAGGTATTGTATTTAATTTATTTATTGATAGTGTAGTGTTAGGTTTAATTGTAGATAATTGTAGGTAGTTTATTTAATTTATTTATTGATAGTGTAGTGTTAGGTTTAATTGTAACTTAGGTTAGGATTTATTTTACAGGTAATTTTGTAATTATTTTAACTAGGTAGCTATTAAATAGTTCTTAACTATTTAATAGCTATTGTACCTGGTTAAAACAAATACAAAGTTGCCTGTAAAATAAATATTAATCCTAAAATAGCTACAATATAATTATAATTTATATTGTAGCTATATTAGGGTTTATTTTACAGGTAAGTATTTAGCTTTAAATAGGATCAATTTATTTAATAAGAGTTAATTTATTTCGTTAGATAAAAATTATATTTAATTTAGGGGGGTGTTAGTGTTAGGGTTAGACTTAGCTTTAGGGGTTAATCCATTTATTACAGTAGCGGCGAGATTTGGTCGGCAGATTAGGGGTTAAAAATTAAAGTTAGGTGTCGGCGATGTTAGGGAGGGCAGATTAGGGGTTAATACTATTTATTATAGGGTTATTGAGGTGGGAGTGAGGCGGATTAGGGGTTAATAACTTTATTATAGTAGTGGTGCGGTCTGCTCGGCAGATTAGGGGTTAATAAGTGTAGGCAGGTGGAGGCGACGTTGTGGGGGGCAGATTAGGGGTTAATAAATATAATATAGGGGTCGGCGATGTTAGGGCAGCAGATTAGGGGTACATAGGGATAACGTAGGTGGCGGCGGTATACGGAGGGGCAGATTAGGGGTTAAAAAAAATATGCAGGGGTCAGCGATAGCGGGGGCGGCAGATTAGTGGTTAATAAGTGTAAGGTTAGGGGTGTTTAGACTCGGGGTACATGTTAGAGTGTTAGGTGCAGACGTAGGAAGTGTTTCCCCATAGAAAACAATGGGGCTGCGTTAGGAGCTGAACGCTGCTTTTTTGCAGGTGTTAGGTTTTTTTTCAGCTCAAACTGCCCCATTGTTTTCTATGGGGGAATTGTGCACGAGCACGTTTTTGAAGCTGGCCGCGTCCGTAAGCACCGCTGGTATCTAGAGTTGCAGTGGCGTTAAATTATGCTCTATGCTCCCTTTTTGGAGCCTAACGCACTGAAAACCCAGCCATTCTGTGAACTCTAAATACCAGCGGTATTTAAAAGGTGCGGGAGAAAAAAAGCACGCGTAGCTAACGCACCCCTTTGGCCGCCAAACTCTAAATCTAGCCGTTAGTATCTTTATTTGAAAAGCAGGAATGCAAGCTTATGAGCTGGTCCATTTTTGGTTCAGCACCTGGGTAGTGCTTGCTGATTGGTGGCTAAATGTAACATTTATTATTTTATCCCTTGGCAATGAGTAACCAGAAGCATGGGGGCAGCCGAAGCAAACACATCAAACTTGTAAAATTTAGAAAAAGTGTGTAAGGAGGACCAGGTAGCCGCCTTACAAATCTGATCCATTGAAGCTTCGTTCTTAAAAGCCCAAGAGGAAGCCATTGCTTATCCTCTCTGGAGGCTGCCATCCCGCTGTCTCATAAGCTAAGCGGATGACACTCCTCAACCAGAAAGATAGAGAAGTTGTAGTAGCCTTCTGCCCCTTACGCTTCCTCGCATAGATGACAAACAAAAAGGAAGATTGTCTTAATTCCTTAGTAGCCTGAAGATAGAACTTTACGGCACGAACGACATCTAGATTGTGAAGCAAACGTTCCTTCGCTGAAGAAGAATTAGGACACAAGGAAGGAACAACAATTTCTTGATTAATGTTACGATTCAACACAACCTTAGGGAGGAACCCTAGTTTAATGCGTAAAACTGCCTTATCAGCATGAAAAGCCAGATAAGGGGGATCACATTGCAAAGCAGAAATTTCAGAAACGCTGCACGCAGATGCAATAGCCAACAAAAAAAGAACCTTCCAAGACAACAATTTAATGTCAACAGTATGCATAGGCTCAAACGGAGCCTGCTGCAAAACACTAAGAACAAGATTGAGGCTCCAAGGCGGAGCCCCAGATCTGAACACGGGTCTGATCCTAGCCAGAGTCTTAACAAAGGACTGCACATTGGGAAGCTCAGCCAATCTTTTGTGCAGTAACACCGACAGGGACGATATCTGTCCCTCCAGGGAACTAGCAGATAGACCCTTCTCCAGTCCATCCTGGAGAAAAGATAAAATGCGGGCAACCTTAACCTTATGCCAGGAAAAGCCACGCTCTTCACACCAGTGCAAGTAAGTCCTCCACACTTTAGATAAGACGAGTAACTGGCTTACAAGCTTGAACCAGAGTGTCGATAACACTCTCAGAAAACCCTCTTTTGGCTAAGAGTAAGCGCTCAATCTCCATGCAGTCAGCCTCAGAGAATCTAGATTTTGATCAACGAAGGGACCCTGTATCAGCAGATCTCTGCGACAAGGTAATCTTCACTGAGGAGATGAGGACATCCCTACCAGATCCGCAAACCACGTCCTTGGTGGCCAATCAGAATCACAGATGCTCACTCCTGCTTGATGCGAGCCACCACACGAGGGAGAAGCGGTAATGGAGGAAAAAGATATATGAGTATGAACCTCCATGGTACTGCTAGGGCATCTATCATTTCCGCCTGAGGATCCCTTGACCCGTACCTGGGTAGCTTGGTATTGAGGCAGGATGCCATGAGATCTATCTCCGGCGTCCCCCACTCGCTGCATATCTCTGTAAACACCTCGGGATGAAGAGACCATTCCCCTGGGTGAAAGGATTGCCTGCTGAGGAAGTCCGCTTCACAGTTGTCCACACCTGGAATGTGGAACGCTGACAGTGTACATTTGTGAGTCTCCGCCCACTCTAGTATTTGAGATACTTCTCTCATCACCAAGGAACTTCTCGTTCCCCCTTGATGGTTGATATAGGCAACCAAGGTTATATTGTCTGATTGGAATCTGATAAACTGGGACGAACCAAGAAGGGGCCAAGCCTTCAAGACATTGAATATTGTCCAGAGTTCCAAAATATATCCTCCTGAGTCCACAGACCTTGTGCCTTCTTGGCACCCCAAACAGCTGCCCAGCCAGAAAGGCTTGCGTACATAGCCACAATCTCCCAGGACGGTCTCAAAAAGCATGTGCCTTGGGACAGATGATCTGGACAGAGCCACCAAAAGAGTGAGTATCTCGACAGGCTGTCCAACACAATCTGTTGAGACAGATCTTAATGGTCGCCGCTCCATTGTCTCAGCATGCATAGTTGTAAGGGTCTTTGATGGAATCCGGCAAAAGGAATGATGTCCATGCAGGACACCATGAGTCTGATTACCTCCAAACATTGAGCCGCTGAGGGTCTCAAGGAGGCCTGGAGGGCAACACATGCAGAAGTTAGCTTGCAAAGTCTCTGATCTGTGAGGAATATTCTCATTGATATGGAGTCTATTATAGTTCCCAGGAAGTTCACCCTTGTACTTGGAGTAAGAGAACTCTTTTCCAAGTTTATCTTCCATCCCTGTAATTGAAGAAGATTGAGAAGGGACTCCGAATGTTCTTCCGCTAGATAAAAATATGGTGCCTGTACCAAGATATTGTCCAGGTAAGACGCTACTGCAATACCTCGTGTTCTGGCAAAGGCTAAAAGAGCCCCCAAAACCTTTGTAAATATCATTGGAGCAGTAGCTAGGTCAAACTGAAGAGCTATGAACTGGAAGTGCTGGTCTTGAAAAGCAAACCTCAGGAACTGAAAATGTTCCCTGTGAATTGAGACGTGAAGGTATGCATCCTTCAGGTCTATTGTGGTCATAAACTGTCCTTCCAGAACCAGAGGAAGAATTGACCTTATTGTCTCCATCTTGAAAGAGGGAACACTCAGAAACTTGTTTAGGCACTTTAGGTCCAGAACTGGACGAAAAGTTCCCTCCTTTGGAACCATGGAAAGGTTTGAATAAAACCCCAAAACTCTTTCTGCTGTAGGTACCGGGACAATTATTCCTAGAGATAAGAGATCCCGTATGCAACCTAAGAAGGCAGCCCTCTTTTCTGGTCTTGTCAAAAGACTGGAGAGTAGGAATCTGCCCCTGGGTGGAGGAGACTTGAATCCTATCATGTATCCTTGAGATACAACCTCCAGGACCCAAGGATCCTGTACATCCTGGAACCAAGCATCTGAAAAAAGAGACAGTCTGCCACCTACTCAATCCGTTCCTGGATCAGGGGCTGCAGCTTCATGTTGATTTGTTCTTGGCGGGCTTCTTAGTCTGTTTGGACTTATTCCAGGAGTGAGCTGGTTTCCAAGTACTCTTGGGCTGCTCGGACATGGAAGAGAACTGCTGTTGTTGTGACTTGTCAGCACGAAAGGAACAAAAATTAGACAGTTGCCATCACTTAGGCCTATTCTTCTTATCCTGTGGTAGGAAGGCACCTTTCCCTCCTGTAACCATAGAGATAATGGAGTCCAGCCCTGGACCAAATAAAATCTGCCCCTTAAAGGGAAGAGAAAGAAGTCTGGATTTAGAAGTCATATCCACAGACCAAGACTTCAATCAGAGAGCCCGGCGGGCTAGAACCGCAAATCCAGCAGCCTTTGCATTTATGCGAATAATCTGCATATACTCGAGGGGAGTCTCCACCTCAATAAGCTCTATCAGAGTGTTCCACCAGTAGGTAGCTGCTCCGTAGCAATCGCGGCTATAGCTGCCGCCGGTTGAAATAAAAACCCTGTATGTTGAAACATCCTCAGAAAAGTTTCCATTTTTGTATCCATAGGCTCTCTAAAAGAAGAAATATCCTCCAGAGGGATAGTAGTATGCTTAGTTAGCATGGAGATAGCGCCATCCACCTTCAGGATGGAGCCCTACAAATCTAATTGAGAGTCAGGGACCGGGAATAATTTTTTAAAAGTAGAAGAGGGGGAAAAAGAAGTTCCTACTCTTTCCGATTTGTTACTAATAATCACCTAGATTACAAGTTGTGCGTTCATGTTTTAACGCTGAAAAAATGGTCAACAGCAATGCAGCCATTACAAGTCTTGTCGGTATAGCTGTACCGCAAGCCTTTTAGCCTGTAACGCAACGTCAGTTTCGCACACATAAAAATTACGTTTTTTCATGGGACTTCCATAGTGCTGCCATTACGAGTTTTGCAGTGAGGCTAAAAAGCTTGCGTTCCAGTCTATACCGACAAGATCTGTTTTGCAATCTAAGAGCAGTAGTTATGAGTTTTACGCAACAAAACTGTAACATAAAACTCATAACTAAAGTGTCACAAAGTACACTAACACCCATAAACTACCCATTAACCCCTAAACCGAGGCCCTCCCACATCGCAAATACTATATTAAAGTTATTAACCCCAATCTGTCGCTCCCAACATTGCAGCCACTAATAAAATTTATTAACCCCAATTCCGCCGCTCCCTAACATTGTCAGGATGAGAGCTACTGAAATTCTATTGGCTATTCAAATCAGCCAATAGAATTTCAGTAGCTCTCATCCTATTGGCTGATTTGAACAGCCAATAGGATTTCAGTAGCTCTCATCCTATTGGCTGATTTGAATTTCCAAAAACAAATCAGCCAATAGGAATGCAAGGGACGCCATTTTGCATTGAAGATTCAGTATACCGCGGCAACCTATGTCCAGAGAATGCTCCACGCCGGATGTCTTCAGGATGGACCCGCTCCGCGCCGCCTGTTCATTAATTTCCTATAGCGCGCATAACTCGCAATCTAGGTGATTGTTTGCTATCTTAACTTGCACAGGAAAAGTCAGAGGGACCTTCCTATCTTCATAAACCCTGTCTAATTTAGGGATCTTAGGTTTCTCAGGGAGTTTAGCCTCTGGAATCTCTAGTGTTGACAGAACAAAATTCAGCAGGCGGGCAAACCACAGCTTCCTCACAATATAAACAGGAATTTATTAATTAGTACAGAAGGAGTGGAACCTTCTAATGTAGTATCAGAGTCCTCCATAGCTTTGTATATATCCACAGAAGGACAAACAAAAATAAATACTTTTATTTAAAAAAGGCACCTTAATACTCTCACATTAAGCAGATATAAATCCCCAAGCTGTTTAAATAATCTCCCTGAAAGAGATATTAACCCTTGATCCTATCGAAGTATAAAGGAGCCACACTGTGACCCTGTATAGTATTTTAAATTGTATATATAAAAAACGGTCTTACCTTCCAGGATACATGCTGTGGAACAGGCACAGCCTCTTAATTGTGACAGTCTTGCAGCAGCGCTTCTGACATGGACTTGAGTGTGTAGCAGCAAGCAGTAAAACTCGTCAACACTGATTGCTCAGGAGCTGTTAGCAACAGTCTGGATGGGTTCACAGAAAAACTTTCCCTGCATCTCCAGGCTCCACTCTCACTGAGAGGTTGACATGATTACTTAAAACTCCAGTCCTTTCTCGAAAGGGAACATATGCAAAAAGCCAAAATAGTTCAGCACCAGTATCTGGAATGTGCTTGCTGCAGGGTTCACACTCAAAAACCCTCAAAACAATATAAAGTCCAAGAAGCAGCCGCACCATATAAATAATCCTTTATAAGGTTAGTACAAAAGCATAAAAATGCAACGTTTCGAACCACACAGGTTCTTAATCATGCATATATAAAAGCCTACTGAGCTCAGCATTATATTCTATCAAAAAACTCCTCCCCTATGACATCATCAAGGTAACACAGGTGAATGCTAATTAATGTTGAATTACCTGCACCAATAGCAGCAATATAAACATGTGTTAAGTACAAACAGTAATCTTATACCAGACATTTCTTGCATTATTGAATCATTTCATATATTTTATAGAAACTCAATTATCAAACCATGAACTGTATTAGTATATATATCCAGAGTCATTAGTATACAGAGTTATAAAAATAATAAATATAAATATAAACTAGAATAAAAAAAACAACACTACAAGGCTATCTAAAGAAAAACTGAGAGATCCCAATCTATGTTCATTCCTTGTGGCATTCTGGTCTCTAAATGATAGATCCAGAATGCTTCTCTCTGCTTGAGCTTTTTAACCCTGTCACCCCCTCGTCTATCAATTGGTACATGCTCAATAATCTGATATCTAAGTTGGCTCACTGTGTGTCCTGCCTCTTTAAAATGACATGCGACAGGTGATTTGGCGCAGGAGGTTCTAATATTCGGCTTGTGTTCCATGATTCTATCACGGACACGTCAGGTGGTTTCGCCTACGTAAAATCGCACACACAGACATTTTAGAATATAAATTGCAAAATTTGTGTTGCATGTGAAAAAAAACATTGATAGCAAATTTCTTGCCTGTATGGGGATGATAAAAGTTAGAACCTTTTATTAGGTTATTACAATTACTACATCCCAAACAGGGAAAACATTTATTTTTGTTGGTCTGCTTCTTTTTTGGGGGCCCAAATCAGATTTAATCAATTGGTCCCTAATATTTTTAGGCCTCCTAAAGGCAATCATGGGGGTTTTGAAAATTTCACTACCTCTGGATTACTGTATTTCATGATGTTCCAATGTTTATGAATTATATGTGAAATTTTGTTACTTTGTCTATTAAATTGAGTAACAAAAACAATTCTGTCTTTGTTTGCTTTTTCTTTCTTATTAGGCAAGGTTTCAGACATCTGTGTAATATATTCTTTTTCGTTCTCAATTAAATCATCAGGATATCCTCTGGTTCTAAACAAATTAGACATTTCTTCCAATCTTTTGCTGACTATACTTTTATCAGTAACAATCCTCTTCACTCTTAGGAGTTGACTCCTGGGTAGTGAGTTTTTTAAGGCTCTAGGGTGGGCACTATCATAGTGTAGTAAATTGTTGAGATCAATTCCTTTCCTATAGAGGTCTGTTTGAAGATTGCCTTTAGTTTTGTACACAGTAGTGTCTAAAAAATGTATCCTTTCTTCACTATAGTCTATAGTGAATTTGATATGTTTAGTAGCATGATTGAAGGAAGAAACAAAATCCAATAGGGTCCCAACGTCGCCCATCCATATGCCAAATATATCATCTATATAACGCCACCAGGTGGCGCCATATAGAATAAATAATGGATTTTCATAAACATAATGTTCTTCAAAAATATTCAAGAATATATTGGCATATGTAGGGGCAATGTTGGAACCCATAGCTGTACCTTGCAATTGCAAATAATATTGGTCCTGAAACAGGAAAAAATTACAGTACAGAATGAACTCTAAGAGTTTTAAAATAAATTACATTTCTCAGTCACCATATGTCTTTGATTGTGTCAACACAAATTTAATTGCATCCATGCCGCTAGTGTGTGGGATGGACGTATACAAACTTGATACGTCTAAACTGAAAATGAGATATTTTTCAGAGGGTAGATCCAACATTTGCAATTTACCTAAAAAGTCATTAGTATGTTTAACAAAAGAATTAGATTTTTCAACAAATGGTCTTAAAATTTTATCCAGGTAAATGGCAATGTTGGAAAAAGTAGACCCCATCCCCGAGACAATAGGTCTCCCAGGTGGCTCTTTTGCATTTTTGTGCACCTTCGGCAAGGTGTAAAAAATTGGAGTTCTGGAGGTAGTAACAGTAAGAAATTTAGCCGTTTCATTAGTAATAAGATCTCTCTTTACAGCTTGAGAAATGCAGAGAGAGGAGCAAGATTATGCACTGGGGGAAGTATACCAGTGGCGCACCGACAACACCGGAAGTCAGAGACGAGGCACTTCCGGTTGGAACCGCAGGAGAAATCAACGCCCTACAAAGACGCCCTACAAAGAATGGGGCCACATCTGATAGCACTACAGGATCATTGGAGGGGGACTCAGAGCCTGATACCCTCTCAGGAGAGGGGGGAGACGACATCGGAAAAAAACGGGACACCAACAGCAGGAGCTGCCAGACGGGAGACCAGATGCCACCAGAACCAGAAAAAGAACTAGTGGTAAATATTTCTAAACATGGCCTGTCTAATGAACAGACTAACGTGCTAGTAAAGGGACTATCCTTTTGCCCAGAGACAGACTGCAATTTCTTTAACCTGCAACAGGAACTCTTTAAATTCTTCAGAACACTCAAACTAAAATCATTTTTTCCAACAGGATCCATGAGGTTTCTAATAGTGTTTATAAGAGTGGAAATGTGGGTGCTATGGCTTCTAACATTACTAATAATCGGTCTATAAAGAAAGTGGGCTTAAGAAACAAAAGTGATTTTGTTCCTTTTCAATGCGATCCTAGCATTGATGTATTTTCTAAACTAGTGTGTCATGACATTGAAAATTTGCGTAAAAATAAAAATAAGCAGAACAAAAATGTCTCTAGTAAGAATTTTACCAAATGTAATAAATTGGCTATTAAATCATTGCATAATAATAATAACATCCTTCTCAATGAGGCTGACAAGGGTGGAGCCATTGTGATCTTGGACAAGGATTACTATGCTAAAGAAATTGAGCTACAATTAGCCAATAGAGAGGTATATTTACCTATCAATAATAACCCATTGCCCGAGATACAATGTGAGATAGAGGTATGTATTTCTCAAGCTGTAAAGAGAGATCTTATTACTAATGAAATGGTTAAATTTCTTACTGTTACTCACTCCAGAACTCCAATTTTTTACACCTTGCCGAAGGTGCACAAAAATGCAAAAGAGCCACCTGGGAGACCTATTGTCTCGGGGATGGGGTCTATTTTTTCCAACATTGCCATTTACCTGTTGAAAAATCCCCATTCACCTGTTGAAAAATAAAATTCTTTTGTTAAAGATACTAATGATTTTCTAGGTAAATTGCAAATATTGGATCTACCCTCTGAAAAATATCTAATTTTCAGTTTAGACGTATCAAGTTTGTATACGTCCATCCCACACACTAGCGGCATGGATGCAATTAAATTTGTGTTGACACAATCAATGACATATGGTGACTCAGAAAATTTATTTATTTTAAAACTCTTACAGATCATTCTGTACTGTAATTTTTTCCTGTTTCAGGACCAATATTTTTTGCAATTGCAAGGTACAGCTATGGGTTCCAACGTCGCCCCTACATATGCCAATATATTCATGAATATTTTTGAAGAACATTATGTTTATGAAAATCCATTATTTATTCTATATGGCGCCACCTAGTGGCGTTATATAGATGATTTATTTGGCATATGGATGGGCGACGTTGGGACCCTATTGGATTTTGTTTCTTCCCTCAATCATGCTACTTAACATATCAAATTCACTATAGAATATAGTGAAGAAAGGATTAATTTTTTAGACACTATTGTGTACAAAACTAAAGGCAATCTTCAAACAGACCTCTATAGGAAGGGAATTGATCGCAACAATTTAGTACACTATGATTAGTGCCCACCCTAGAGCCTTAAAAAACTCACTACCCAGGAGTCAACTCCTAAGAGTGAAGAGGATTGTTACTGATAAAAGTATAGTCAGCAAAAGATTGGAAGAAATGTCTAATTTGTTTAGAGCCAGAGGATATCCTGATGATCTAATTGAGAAAGAAAAGGAATATATTACACAGATGTCTGAAACCTTGCCTAATAAGAAAGAAAAAGCAAACAAAGACAGGATTGTTTTTGTTACTCAATTTAATAGACAAAGTAACAAAATTTCACATATAATTCATAAACATTGGAACATCATGAAATACAGTAATCCAGGGGTAGTGGAATTTTCAAACCCCCCCATGATTGCCTTTAGGAGGCCTAAAAATATTAGGGACCAATTGATTAAATGTGATTTGGGCCCCAAAAAAAGAAGCAGACAGACATTGATAGGTCCCAACAAAAATGGATGTTTTCCCTGTTTGGGATGTAGTAATTGTAATAACCTAATAAAAGGTTCTAACTTTTATCATCCCCGTACAGGCAAGAAATTTGCTATCAATGGTTTTTTTACATGCAACACAAATTTTGCAATTTATATTCTAAAATGTCCGTGTGCGCGATTTTACGTAGGTGAAACCACCAGACGTGTCTGTGATAGAATCACGGAACACAAGTCGAATATTAGAACCTCCTGTGCCAAATCACCTGTTGCATGTCATTTTTTTTTTTTTTTTATTGAGGTCCAACATCATACAAAGCATAAACAAGCTTACAGGACAATTAAACCAATAGACATATGTCTGCATAGTGATAACATTATCAAGTAGAGCCTATGGTTCACAGCTTTCATACAAAAGAAATTAACAATGTTAAAGGTAAACATATGTGAGTGAAAAATAAACATCCTGTACATTTAATTCCTAACCTCTTTTATAGCTATGACAAATGGTTTCCCTGATCAGTCAATATTCACTTTGGTACCATAAGTACCCGACATATAGGTAGTATAGAACTAATACAATTCTGGTCCTTTTTGTCATGGGGGCAATAAAGGGTGGGAGTATCAAAGGCCGCTCTCTTATATCCTATATATAATGATCCATAGGAAAATTTGCGATGGAATCTGTGTTCCTTAGTTTACTCAGTAAACTACTAGGGGGGGGACCCCTAGGGGGGGAAAACGGAGCCAACCGGCTTATAATATACAACTAGGTAGTACAAAGGCCCCTCTTGGACCACTGCAAAAAAAATATGGTAAAAGCTTGTTAAGGCTAAGGCTGCAACTTCAACAATATAGTACTATTAACATTATACACAGCCTAATACTGTCTTTATTTAATGATGAATTACTTAGGGGGCAAGGATGATGGTACAGCTGATAAGCGAGATTGGTTATTCATGTATTTATATATACTGGGGATAAACCCAAACGGTGGAGGATTTAAAGTAGGGTTAGGGGCTATCAATAGGTCATTGAATATAAACAAAGAACTTGCTAATAAAACTTGCCATACATGTTAACAATTAAACAATCTAAAGAACTTGATGAGGCTAAGACTGCAACTTCCAATAAAACACGTTTGTAGGGAAATCATATATTCAGATACTATTGTTATTTAGTGGCTATGGAGGGAGCTGAAAATTCGGTAATAATGGAAAGCTAGGATCCAGTTATCTATTTGTGAGTAGCTTATATAATTTCTCAGGTATTAGCAGTGAATCTGACACAAAAAATCAGCTAAAAGGCTTATGAGTATCATATGGCTCTTAGAATGGCTCATTGGTATGATGGTATAGGTATTCATTATAATAATTCTCAAGACTCCCCTTTACTTTTTCTCTCCTTTTTCTTTCTTTAGATAATCATAGATAGCTGTTATACATAAGGGTCTGTTATTTATGTGAAGTATGTAGAGACTGAGTCATGCTGCCCCGGCCGCGGACAGCACGGCTTATCTTCAGACCTTAATCACTAATCACCTGGAGAATATTGTGAAATTTGGGGTATAAACCACAAAAAATAGAACTGTGCTCTAAGTATAGATACAGATGGAAATTTTAGCATTTGGCATAATAACATCTGATAAAAATTATTGTCCTAGAGAAGTCTACAATTAGAGAACGTTTCCATGTACTGTATATAAAAAAAAAATGTGCTGAGAGTCTCAATTGAGTTAACATAAACTATTAGTGTAGACAAAACTATGCATAAACATTGCAGTACTAGGTTAAAACAAAAGCATCTTAACTAGTATACTGACTATAAGTGAACTCTCTACACCACAACCTAATAACCTTAAGAGGCAGCAGCCTAGGATATCTCTGAGTATCTCATACTGTTCAGGCTATATTTAATATTTTAATAACTATGATATGGCACCTTCAAAGAATACCTATATATAGGGTACATAGCACACTAATAAACAATCATTCAATGGACTACCAAAGTACGTAACGTCTGCATTATTACACCACACAGTATCTTCAATGTAAATAGATGTTCAACGTCCCAGGGGGTGCAACTATAGAATCTAATAGTATGTAAATATGAGTATAAACAGTGCAGCAAAAATTAAGAGCAAGAAAATCTCATTTGACCATCCTGTAGGGGTAAACATAAGAGCAGTTTCAAACTAATATAATATAAATATAGGGAAGCAAACATCCCATCTAGGAGACTTAGTTTAGCAGTATCGTATAATTGTGGTTGTGAAATGGGCTCTACAGAACCCTTAACTCTGTGGGAATATAAAACTGTAGTAGTGTACATATGATTGCCTATAGACTCAGACACAAATACAAGGTTCAAATATAGCCGGGGAATAACTGATAGTAGGTTTCCTCAGTCGCTGATTCAAAACTAAAATTCACCAGTACATTTAAGGCAGCAAACTATTGAACTTGTGATATCCCGGTCTCACATACTAGATTCTGTTACATAACAGAAACTTCAGTTCTCTAGGGCAGGGAGTACCAAAGGGAAAATAAACAGCTGAAGGGCAGGATATATAAACATTTTTAAGTAGCTAGCACCAAGTCAACAGTAGTTAGTGGGGTGTCAAGGCACCAGGTAAAAATAAACTGACAAATAACGGAAAAACTGTGGTACAACAGTGCTTAGTATCTTCTAGGCAGGGCTCCTTATATAACTAGAGACTGCCGTCATCACAATGTTCATCCTATACCTGTGAGCCTAAATAGGTAGATTTCGCCAGCAATGTCAAAAGTGGGATGAATTATCATTTCCCTTCTGTTTACCAGATGTAGAGAGGAGAAGTCAGTAGAAGAAACACTTTGAAGCATACCGTTAGGTTGTGCATTGCTCATAGGGGATGATGCCGGATTTACGTTTACCGTGGCCGCTCTCATAGAATTTGACCTGCAATGTCCCTGCACATTGACGATAGCGAGCAGGTATTTAGCTCCGAGGGTCCCTCTGACAGTTTTCACTGTATCTCTCTTGCTGCGAACCTGCCCCGGCACCCCAGCATGGGGTGTAGACCCGGTCAGTGTCACGGAGCCTTGCCGTGCATCTTCTGGAGAAATGCTCCGTCTGGGTAGGTGTCTTCGCTGGGGTAAGTATGTCACCGGTGAACTGATATTACCTGATATTACCTGATACTGATATTACCTGAGTGTCCATAGGATCAGTGTAGAGCAACAGTCCGGCGCCATCTTGAATTGCATGCGTTGTCGTCGACTGCTTAAACCACTGTAAGGTTAGAGTAAACATTTCAGAGAAGTGGCTCTCTAATATTGCACATATTTTATCTTCAAGTGCTTCTGTAGATATTGCTCATTAATACGGCCTTCAAAGTAGTTTGCTGAATAACTCTGGTTTCTAAGGGTGGAATGCAGTCCTAATTGCAGCCTATGAGCCTCTGCTTGCTATGTGTCGCAGACCCCAAGACCGTGAAGTCAAGCGATCTGTAGCTCTCCACTTGAAATTTAGCTTTTCGCATCCCCCAGATTAAATAGTGTCCAGAATTAATAAAATTATTGCTCTTGAACGGACTCCAGTGTGACTTTTATATATATTAAAGCTGGAGCTCTTATAGTATGCGTCCGTTCAGCTCCAAAGGTAGCTCCGCCCCCCCTGTTGCATGTCATTTTAAAGAGGCAGGACACACAGTGAGCCAACTTAGATATCAGATTATTGAGCATGTACCAATTGATAGACGAGGGGGTGACAGGGTTAAAAAGCTCAAGCAGAGAGAAGCATTCTGGATCTATCATTTAAAGACCAGAATGCCACAAGGAGTGAACATAGATTGGGATCTCTCAGTTTTTCTGTAGATAGCCTTGTAGTGATTTTTTGTTTATTCTAGTTTATATTTATATTTATTATTTTTATAACTCTGTATACTAATGACTCTGGATATATATACTGATACATTTCATGTTTTGATAATTGAGTTTCTATAAAATGTATGAAATGATTCAGTAATGCAAGAAATGTCTGGTATAAGATTACTGTTTGTACACATTTTTAAATTGCTGTTATTGGTGCAGGTGATTCAACATTAATTAGCATTCACCTGTGTTACTTTGATGATGTCACAGGGGAGGAGTTTTTTGATAGAATATAAGGCTGAGCTCAGTAGGCTTTTATATATGCATGATTAAGAACCTGTGTGGTTCAAAACGTTGCATTTTTATGCTTTTGTACTAACCTAATAAAGGATTATTTATATGGTGCGGCTGCTTCTTGGACTTCGAAAGGGAACATACCCATTACAGGACTATTCAAATCTTCTGACACTTCTCTGCCACCTCCTATAGTGAAGAAAGGCAAAGAATGACAGGGGGGATAGAGGAAGTGGGAGGGATATTTAAGCCTTATGGAAGGAAATATATACACAGATTTGCAATTATTTTACAGCATTACGTGCATGCATAACATAAACATTAAACACTTTAGCCACACCAAAATGTTGGTGCATAGAGTTCCTTTAAGTAACAGATCATGCACTCAGTGACAGATCATGCACTCCTACGGGACAGGTTGTATGTGTGCTCCATTGGGCCAGGATCATGGTTATTGGCAATCAAGCTCTGCATCTATAACTGTTACAGTTTGCAGAAAATGCACATTATACAAGTTATGAATAATGCTAAAAAGACAGTAGACATTTAGAGATTTATAATATTAAATGTTTAACTTTGCATAATACAACAGTTTGTCTCTTACATATTGGTACTAGGAGCGGCTATATCTGACAGTTAATAATGTAAGGCGTTGTCCTTGGAAACCATCTAACCTCCCTTAATACAAGAACGTATCGGCATTCAGCAGGATTATCATGCTGACACTTTGCGGTATCATGCTGACTCACGTCTTGTGAGTAATTTGATTGGGAGAGTGTGTCCAATTCCTGGGATTACTATACTATACCAGCTTTTCTTTTTTATATGGAACTCATTTGGGATCTTTAAGGAAAATCGAAGGATAAACCTTTTGGAGGACTATTGTTTTCATATGTGTGATTGTATGCAGTTGTTTTATGCAACTTAGCTATTAAATATATAGTTTTATGATTACATGATCTGACTATTTAATTTATGAAATTTGTTTTACCAATAAATATATTGTGGAGGTCATTTGACTCCAAGGGCTCCATTTACCAAGCTGTGTAAGCAGCTTAGAAGGCCATTCACTGCAGGCTTGCATGAGTGAGCCTGCAGCATTTGGTAAGAAGCAGCTGCTTCAGAACCTGTACGCCAGCTCTTAGCTGGTGGATTAAGATCACCCTGGACACGTTGCCCGGGTTGGTTGACATCCCCTACCCGCACACCATTAGGCTAGCATGAGCAGAGGCGGCATTGTGCAATGTTAAAAATGCAGACAGCGTATTGCTGCCCGCTTTCTGTGATCCTGGGCAGACAAGTTCACAGAAGCAAACCAAGTCCGTCCGGGATTTGATAAATAGGGTCCTATGTCTTCCTTTAAAACACCATTATAAGGAAGGTGCGTCAAGCATTAGCTGTCCTTAACTTCCAAATTTTATAATGGAACTTTAGGTCTTGCTTGGGAAGTAAGATGTTCTTCATCCCATCATGATTTAGCAGCACAAGGGAGCCTTTTGTATCACACTCTCTTTTTTCCTCTCCCTCAAACATACCATTACATACATACTCTTCCCTATGCTATCCAAAACTAAATAAATGTTTGGCTAGAATTTAACCTAAAAAAAGTGTGTGCTCCAACTTACATACAAATTCAACTTAAACCTACAGAACCTATCTGTTCGTAACCTGGGGACTGCCTGTATATTAATAGTCCTTGGTCATTGTTCCTGGCAAAATATTGGTATAAGTGGGACAATTATTAATATCATTTATTTGTATAGCTTCCCATAATTCTGTAGTGTGGATACAGAGATAGAGGTATACATTAGCAAGGGTTTGTGATAAGATACAAAAACATAACAGACTATACAGATCTAGTACAAGAGGAAGAGGGCCCTGCTCCAAAGAGGTTGAGGGTGCAGAGACATAAGGTTTGGAGAAGCTTGTCACGTGGATTGTATTTGCAGCAGTAAGTCAAGGCACTTTAAGATTTATTTTGGTTAGGATGAAAAAGCAGAGGAGACATGGTAGACACACTTAAGAACTACACATGCTGCAAACTACAACAGACCCGACAAGCTAGAAATACGACTGTAAAGTTAACTGATACAGGAGGACATAAAATGCCCATTTGCCACATGGCAACAGCATGATACATATATTCAATAACACAGCGGTCTCTAAATAAGAATATTTTCTTAAATGCAGTATATAAAAGTGTCTACAACAAATATATACTTTATTGGTTATGATATTTATGTAATTTGAATGAAGTGTTATAGTTTAAAATGTGTTTGTACTTTTTTAGCATTTAGAATAAATCAGGAAGTTTATTTGTTTGATGAAGTGTGAACTATATGAACAAAGATATTCCTACTCATTGCCTTGGAATTTAACCCATTAGATAATGGGAAATTTGTTTTACAGTGGTTGAATATATTTATAAAATATAGCATTCTGTGCCCAATGTTAAAGAAACATAAAAGTGGCCAAATGTTCATCAATTGCTGCATAATTTTGCACAACCCAAGATTTCCACTATCCAAGCCTATCCTAGAAGATTCATGGATTTTGGTGTCCCACAAGGCAAATGAGTGACATTAAGCTTGCTTTAACGTACAAAATTGAACTTAGATGTTAACCAATTTCCCCCAAACTTACAACAATACATTAATCTATCCAAACATATTATGAAAATTTCAGGACATTTGATAAAACATACCAAAAGTTATTCACATTTAACTATATTTTTTACAATCCTAAAACATTTAATGTGAGCAGCTTAATGTACCAAAATTCACCTAAACATCAATCAATTGCATTGAAACTTGGCACAAACTCAGTTTGTCACTTTCCAAACCTATCCTAGAAGTTTCATGGATTTTGGTTTCCCACAAGGCAAATGAGTGACATTAAGCTTGTTTTTTGGAGAGCTTAATGTGGCTTAACGTACAAAACTGAACTTAGATGTTAACCAATTTCCCCCAAACTTCCCACCATACATTAATATATCTATTCAAACATATTCTGAAAATTTCAGGACATTTGATAAAACATACCAAAAGTTCTTCGCATTTATCAATTTTTTACAATTCTAAAACATTTAATGTAAGCAGCTTAATGTAAAAAGAGCTTAATGTAACATATTTAAATTTAATTGGCTGATGTCATAAATCATGTGATTATGCATATCCCAATCAAAAGTGGTGGAAAAATTCACTAGTGTGTGGGTTGTCTAGGAGTATTGCGTCATATTTGGTGCAAAAAGTGTTGTGTCAAATTTGGTGCGAAGTGGAGAGTGGGGCCTGTATTACATGCCTTAAACATGGTGTATCCAAAAATAAAAAAATAAAAAAGGAAGTTAGTTATATTATGTTATGTATTTATTTCATTTTTATCTCTATATCTACTAGTGCATCAAGTTTGGAGCAATAATATTGTCACCTTACTTTGTAATGATAGACAAAGATGTAAGATAATCCATAAGTAGTAATGTATTTCATTGTTATCCTTATATCTACTAGTGCATCAAAATTGAAGCAATACTTTGCACAAAATTTGGAGCAATAATATTGCTTTATTTAGAAAGAGTAAAAAATTTTAATAAAGTTTCTAATTTACTTTAATTATCTAATATGCTCCATCGTCTTGCAGAATCGAACATAACCTTTCTGTGTTTTCAGACTCCCATTGATTTCTATGGCATCCGCGGCCTCAAGGGTGGCGGTTTGAACGATAGGCACGCTGTGTTGGAATAGACGCAAGCGTACCTGTTCAATGTTTGGTAAATTGGAAAAGGCTCAAATAGAATTGAATGTGTATTTGAAACATCTGGGATGACGCAAGCATCGATCTAAGTCGGATTAAGATCGCAGGAGCGTATATTATGTCACAAATTTCAACATTTAACAATTTTGACACTTTAATAATTATGGGGGATTCAATTTGCATCGGATATGATGCGAGATTCTAGAGGATTCCATTATATTATCAGTTGAAGCTTTGATGAATTGGCCCCTAAATGTTTTAGGATTGTAAAAAAATAGTTAAATGTAAATAACTTTTGGTTTGTTTTATCAAATGTCCTGAAATGTTCAGAATATGTTTGAATAGATAGATTAATGTATTGTGGGAAGTTTGGGGAAATTGGTTAAAATCTACGTTCTTTTTTGTATGTTAAGCCACATTAAGCTCCCCAAAAAAACAAGCTTAATGTCACTCATTTGCCTTGTGGGAAACCAAAATCCATGAAACTTCTAGGACAGGCTTGGAAAGTGACAAACTGAGTTTTTGCCACGTTTCAAGGCAATTGATTGATGTTTAGGTAAATTTTGGTACATTAAGCTCTTTTTACATTAAGCTGCTCATATGAAATGTTTTAGGATTGTAAAAAAATAGTTAAATGTGAATAACTTTTGGTATGTTTTTTCAAATGTCATAACATTTTCAGAATATGTTTGAATCGATAGATTAATGTATTGTGGGAGGTTTGGGGGAAATTGGTTAACATCTAAGTTTAATTTTGTACGTTAAGCCACATTAAGCTCCCCAAAAAACAAGCTTAAAGTCACTTATTTGCCTTGTGGAAAACCAAAATCCATGAAACTTCTAGGATAGGTTTGGAAAGTGAAAAACTGAGCTTATGCCAAGTTTCAAGGCAATTGATTGATATTTAGGTGAATTTTGGTACGTTAAGCTCTTTTTACATTAAGCTGCTTACATTAAATGTTTTAGGATTGTAAAAAAATAGTTAAATGTGAATAACTTTTGGTATGTTTTATCAAATTTCCTGAAATTTTCATAATATGTTTGAACAGACAGATTAATGTATTGTGGTAAGTTTGGGGGAAATTGGTTAACATCTAAGTTCAATTTTGTATGTTAAGCCACATTAAGCTCCCCCAAAAAACAAGCTTAATGTCACTCATTTGCCTTGTGGGACACCAAAATCCATGAAACTTCTAGGATAGGTTTGGATAGTGGAAATCTTGGGTTGTGCCAAATTATGCAGCAATTGATTAACATTTGGCCACTTTTTTTACTCATTAAGCTACATTAAGTCATTTTTACATTAAATGTTTTAGGATGTCCCCGATTTATGAAAGTGCGAGCGGACATGATATGATGTAGCATATCATGTTCGCCGCACATTGATAAATGCAATATTGTAAATCTGTTTTCTGTAAAAACCAGTGTAAATGATCTCAGATGCCAACAAACAAGACGGACAGCAAATGGTTAAATTCAGATCATGAAGATGCAATTGCCGGTTGAAATCCTGTTTTAGAAAATGTACTGCAACTTACAATCATGAAAATGTGAGTATGAAATAAAAAGAGAGATTGTAATAACGGATTACTAAACACCATTTCTAGATATTGCGGTTGTGATTTCCGCGTTACCAACAGATTGCATTAGCTGTACAAGATATGACAAATATGTCTAATAAATACATATACATATGTAAATTACTGTCCTGCCCACTACTAACCAACTAAACACTAGTGATATAGATTTAATGAATCTGGGCCAAATATTCATATATACATCAAAATTGGCATCAGTGACCATTTCAAAGTGTATTGCACATGCACAAGATAATATCTTATTAGATAGAGTCTATTTCGTTGGCAATATTTAGTCAATATCTTGTGGTAGGGTGGCTTGTAATTACTGAAATTTCCAATTTTCAATCTTTATCCAATACCAAAATGGTGTTACCAGTTATCCACATAATTTAGAATTAAGCCTCTATATCTCATATTGATATATCTGCACTATTTAACAAATTAGTCATTTAAATGTGAGCATGTTTGTTTTTGTATCTTACAATTTTTTTATTTGATATTAATAGTTTAAAACCAAATATCTAGAATGTTAAACGAAAATACATTATTTAACTATTTTCCTTACATATATGTATATATATATACTGCTTTTGATTTTTTGTATTAACTATTTATTTTATCTTTGAAAAAAAAAAACAAGTAACATAATATATTTTTTTTTATGGAGTACTATTTGGTAAACCAGTTCAACTCAGGGATGGAATGAAAGCAGGAAACATCTTCACCATATTAGCCCTATAACCTCTTCATAAAGCCTGTTAGAACAATGTGCTGGGCCACTCTGTCTAAAGCCCTCTAGATTAAACTCTGATAGTCCAGGAATATCATTTCATTTCTTTCATTTTTTCTCTCTTCTTTTTGTATTATTTTAAATCCATTTGTGGCTCTCATTAGTTTCACTTGTAATTTGATTAGAAGCAAATAAAACTGCAACTGCCTATACTGTATATCTAGATAACAATTATAAAAACCATCAAGGAATAAATCTGGGATATAACATATCATCTAAAACATTTAAATGTATTTTTACTTTTAGAAAGTGCATGAATTTAACTTAAAACACTCTCTGACAATAAAAATGCATCTGCCAATTATGCTGCATAAGAAAGAGATTTATGCTGAGTGTACTAGTAGACTAATAGTAAGGATTCAGGCACAGAGAGGCATTTATCTGTTAGTCAGTCTCAGTAATCTTCCCTATGGACTCCAACAAACCTACTGAGGCATTATGTAATGTGTATTGGGAATTGAACACACAGCCATTAAGCAACAACAACAACAAAAAATAAGCAGGTGGTTAAGACAATGAGGAGTGATTTTTTTTTTAACAATGCCACCAGATGTGATGTCCTATGGGAGGGCCAGGTGTGTATTGTCTGCGCCCAAAATAAATACCTGTTTCTGCATTTAATCCCCTGTCTTCTCTGATTCCCAATAGTGGTTGGCTATCAACACCTGTGAAGAGGAATTGTCTTCTGTAGACGTATAAAATCACAAAAAAGTACTGAGGGATCAAACTATTTAGATAATAAACAGCGATACCTCAGCAAACACCTATATTTCTTATTATATCACAAACATGTTTTTACTCCCCAAACTTTGTAAATAAAAAATAAAAAAAGATATTTCCAATTAAAGCTAAACCACTAAGCTATGTTGAGAAGATTACTAATTCTCAGGATCCTTGGAGATTTAGATCTTAAAGAACAATTTCAGTATGCAATTATCCAAATAGAAATGGTTTAATTGCAGACAGATTGTGCTTTCCCCAGAGTATTTTTCTTTTTACATTGTGCCCTGCTGTTTTGTTTTCATCGTACTAAATAACATGCAAGGGATACCGCTAGGATTCAATCCATGTGTTTGTTTAATAAAGAAAGTGGTCCAAGTGGACTTTGATTTTATATTTATAAAAAGATTTTCTGTCACAGCATTTGAGAATAGTAACCAGGTATGTGTACAAGCTGTAATGATGTAGAATTAGACGTCAAGACATAAATATAATAATACGTTCCTATAAAAATATTTCAATAGAAAAAGTATGTTGACCAACATAACTCAAGCTATTTTTAAATGCTTAAATATAGATTTTTATTTTATTTAATGTCTATATTGCCACAACGCCAATCTATACAAGTTTGCTATATGAAAACATTGTATGTAGCTCAGGTGATTTTTTTTGGGGGGTGGGGTGCTTTTACCTGAATAGCTGTCATTTGAAGAAATGAATGGGATATTAATAACTGAGATTTTAATACAAAATGTCTAATTATGCATAGCAAAAAAAAATATTTAATTAATTATTTTAGTCCTGTAAAAGAAAATGATGGTCTTTGCAATTCCTGTAGCTGGAAGTGCAGACTTTACACTTAACATTGCTATATTCAGTGCAGTCATTGGATTCAGAATGTTGTGACTCATTTATAGCTGTCCTTAGTTGGTCTCAACAGAGCAGACTACATAAAGGAGATCTAGTTTATAACATGGCAGCACACGTTTTAGGGGCACTAAAAAAATTTAAACATATTTGCTAATGAAACATTAAACACATTTTTTCAACATTTAAACAACTAATCCATTTTTAAAAATACATCTGCGATCGCGAAAACACTGCTAGCGTTAAGCTTTTTGCGTTTGTCGGCTTGCGCTCATATTACTACTTGCGCTAGTGTTAACCCGAAAAGGGCAAAAACCCTAACTTGAGTTTTTGCGTGCATGTGCATGTATTCCCCCATAGAAATCAATGGAGACAAAAAAGTGGGAAAAAAACTAAGACCCTACTCGCGCAAACTACATTGCATTTTCACATTCTCCATAGAAATCAATGAAAAAAAAGTGAAAAAAACACCCTACCATAAGCCCCTAGCTTAATAACCTAAACTATTAACCCCTAAACCAGCATTCCCCCACAACACAAATTATCTAAATAAACTATTAACCCCTAAACCGCCATCCCTCACAACGCAAAGTAATAAACTAACATCTATACCCCCTAACCTAATACCCCCTAACTTAACCCAAATTAAAATACCGCTAAATTTACTAAAAAAAAATCCTTATTTATCTGTAAAATTAAATAAAAACCTAATCTTACCTTTAAAAATAAAAATCTATTATTAAAATTAAAAAACCTAACATTACATAAAATAAATAAAAAAAACTAACAACAAAAAATAAAAGTCTAAGATTACTTAAAATAAAAAAAACTAACATTACTAAAAATAACAAAAGTGTAAGAATACAGAAAATAAAAAAAAGTAATAACCGAAAAAAAATAATATTAATCCTATTCTAATCCACCTCCCAAAATTAAAAAAAGCCCTATTCTAAAACTAAACTACCAATAGCCCTTAAAAGGGCCTTTTGAAGGGGATTGCCCTAAAGCGATCGGCTCTTTTTTTTTTTTTTTTAAAAACAACAACCCACTAACCACTCTAACATTACAATCCCCACACCCTCCCCTAACCCCCCCCCCCCCAAATAAAATAAAATTGAACTAAAAAAACCTTATTTATCAATTGCTCTGAAAAGAGCATTTGAATGGGCATTCCCCTTAAAAGAGCATTCAGCTCTTTTGCTGTCCCAAAAAAACAATAACCTAATCTATAAAAATTGGTACTCACTGATGTTTGTGGTGGCGGAGCTCCATCTTCATCCCGCAGGCGGTCCATCTTCTTATCTTCTCCCCAGCAGTCCATCTTCTTTTCTTCATCCCGGTCATGGCAGCAACAACATCAGTCCTCCTCTTCAGAGCACTAACATGGAGCTCCTCTTCATGCGGTCCCTAGCCCCACAGTTAATAGTGAATGTGGGGTACTTCTTTTTATATAGGGGTATCCTTGCATTCCTATTGGCTGATTTTAATATTCAAATTCAAATTAGCCAGTAGAATGAATGGAAAAAGCTTTCATTCTATTGGCTGATTTAAATTTGAAGATTCAAATCAGCCAATATGAATGCAAAAGTACCTATATATAGTGGGTTCAGGGGTTTGGGGCTCAGGAGTATATAATATACTTTATTAAGAGGAATAAAAAGATACACAAGTAGATCTGTAGTGATTCACTGAACTTGAAATAGAACTTGGAGTCTGTGTCAGAATACAGGACTATAGTCTCTGGCAGGTCTATGGCTGGCACCTATGTAGCACACACCGGGACCAAGTCTAGACTAACACCCTCTCAAGGGCCTAGGACAGGAGTGCCCACTCTAGGGCCAAAGACAGGAGTAATGTCCTCTTTAGGGCCGAGGACTGGAATGCCCACTCTAGGCCCAAAGTCTGGAAGAATTGCTTATTTAGGGACAATGACTGGAGTGCCCACTCTAGGGCTGATGACAGGACTAATGCCTTCTTTAGGGCCAAAGATTGAAGTGCCCACTTTAGGGCCAAAGACAGGAGACACAGGTATTGTTGTGATGGCTGAAGACACAGGATACACAGGTACTGCTGTGACAGGCTGGATACAGGATACACAGGTACTACTGTGATGGGCTGGAGACACAGGATACACTGGTACTGCTGTGACAGGCTGAAGACACAGGATACACTGGTACTGCTGTGATAGGCTGGAGACACAGGATACACTGGTACTGTTGTAATAGGCTGAAGACACAGGGTACACTGGTACTGCTATTATAAGCCGGAGACACAGGATGTGCATGTACTGCTGTGAAAGGCTGGAGGCACAGGATACACTGGTACTGCTGTGATATATTAGAGACACAGGATACACAGGTACTACTGTGACAGGCAGGAGACTGGATACAGAGGTACAACTGTGACAAGATGGAGACACATACACAAAGTCACACATATACAAAGTCTGCTGTGACAGGCTGGAGACTGAATATGCAGGTACAGCTGTGAAAGGTTGGAGACACAGGATAAACAGGTACTGCTGTAACAGGCTGGAGACTGGAAACACAAAAATAGTCAAAAGACAAGCCAAGGGTCTGAATACCAGGAAAGCAGTCCAAACTTTCATCAAAACTCATGGAAAATCCAGGAGAATGGTTAATAAGTAAGCCAAGTTCAGAAGCCAGGAAATCACCAACACAATGTCAGGACAGGGAATGGTCTGCGAGGCAGCCTTTTATAGTAATGCTGACTAGGTAACTGCCTGCAGCTGGCACAGCCAGTGCAGACCCAAAGGCTAAAAAAAAATGGCTGTCTTCATACCTCAAGAGACTGCATTCCTTTTAGCCTACAGCAACTTTCCAACACATGGCTTGCCAAAACTAGGAGAGAAAATAGAAATCCCCTGCCTCCAGAGCCCATGCCTGCTGAAAGCATACACAAGTTCCCCCTACCACCAAACAGCCTCCGAGCATCAATCAAAGCCATCCGCCAGCTTTTCACACTTCACTATTCAATTTTGTCAGTCAGCTCCAGAATTCCAGAAGTCAGACAGGGCCAGCCACCAAATCAGATGTCTCTGCAGACTCTTGCAGCTTTAGAGTGCAAGGAACAATCTTATTCACTTTATGGGAGATCTCTGAAGTAGAAACATAGGGGACTATCTATTAGGCTCGTCAGAAACAGCAGTTATGAAGCAGCGGTCACAAACACCGCTGCTCCATAACTTCTCCGCCTGCTCTGAGCAGGCGGACAGACATCGCCGGAATTCAACCCGATCGAGTACGATCGGGTTGATTGACACCCCCCTGCTGGTGACCAATTGGCCGCGAGTCTGCAGTGGGCGGCGTTGCACCAGCAGCTCTTTTGAGCTGCTGGTGCAATGCTGAATATGGAGAGCGTATTGCTGTCCGTATTCAGCGAGGTCTGGCGGATCAGGTCCGCCAGACTTTGATAAATATAAGCCATAGATTTTGATGGTAGATAAGAACCATGGGACCAACAAGTCTGACCATTATTTCCTAAAAGTGTAAACCTATCTAGTTCATAGGAACACCTTATGTGTATCCCAGGCATTCTTGAAGTCCCCCACAGTGTTTGCCTTTACCACCTCTAATGGAAGTTTATTCCCAGAATCAACCACACTTTCTGTGAAAAAGTGCTTCAGAAAATTACTCCTAAAAATGTGCTCATCTGATAAGCCCACCAGCACAACCAGCAAGTCCACTGTAGTATACAGACACAGAAAAAAATGCACTCCTTGTTTTCTGCTCAGTGTAATCTGTCAACATAAAATGAGACTTCTTCATATAAAACTTTAATGTATTACGAGGGGCGTGTCTGAACCGCATACCTGACAGGATGCACTTACTGCTAGCTCTGAAGGAATCCTTTTAATCCGCAGATTTTAGAGCAAATAACAGCTAATCACCTTGTATAATCCTACACATAACAGTCACCAAGCAGGAGGTGACTACATTTCCACTTTTGAAAGCTGTTTATATGACACCAGGGCCACAGTTCGGAGGATTAAGACCTATGGCGGCGGCCTCCACATAGGTAGCATCCCCCCCCCCTCCGAGTCTCCGGGTTTACAGTGCCGGCAGTTGATATCTGCCTTACTGATATCCTTAACAACAATAACAGAACATTGTATCACTACCATCCTTGCAATCAGCACGATCTCTTGCCTCTAATACATCGCTCACACGATCGTCTCGTCAAGATGACCTCATGGGAAACAGATATGGCCCGTGACCTAGACCAGCATTTTGCCAGGCTGGATAACTTGCTTTAAAAAATTTACAAGAGAACATCACCTTTAGATCGAGTGGAGAATACTTTACCACCACGGCCATGCATAAATACAGAAAACCCATCGCAAAATAATGGAAGTTATGTATTACAAGATGGCAACGGAACGGAAAACATAAAGGAGGCCAAGCTGCCATTTGTCACAGATCACTCAACACAGAAGGGGAAGCGAGAGTCTGCCAAAGCTCCACAAAACAACCCCTACGGAAGAAAGGCAGTCTTCGCTGTATACACCACACAGACCGCATTGCTAGATAACAGCCCGTTACACATTACCTGGCAATGGGTGAGGAAAGCTTCGGTTGCTGTGGCCTCTGGTGAGTTCATTGGGATGGCACCAGACAAACAGAGAGGACTTGATTCCGTGACATCTGCACTGGCATTGGGGCGGAAATGTCAGGATGTGGAACAGACATCAACATGCTGCGAAATTGTAGCAGGACCATTTGCACATAGACAACCCGGCAAGGTATGCTGTGCCTTGGATACAGTGCCCTGGCTTACCAATATTAGTAATTATCTTAGCGGATCTGCCACTGCAAAGATGACACACAGCAGTATCCCACATCTTCTACATTTCACATTTAAAAACTTTAACTGGGATGCAAATCGAGTTAATATATGGGTCCGGCACAAGGAGGTTAATTCATATAAAGCATACCTAAACCTACGTACATTACGATATCACCCCCCATAGTGGTGCATCTGTGCCTTCCCACAGCTGATAACAGTATTAGGAGAAATAAAGACAACATTTTCGCTAACAATCCAAACTGATAGCAGCACTTTTCCCCTCTTTACAGCATAGTTTAAGTCCGTTTAATTGTTACTGAGTTCTGTTGCGATGTTGAGATCAGCTCCGGTTTATGCATATATAATGTCAAAATTCATATACTGTTTTATATCACATTCTGTTTATTTTATCTTAAATGCATACTGATTTTCTTTGCTTTTAGTCTAATATATGTTATATGCTTAATTTAAGCCCTTGGACATTTACAAAGGCAGCAGACAGGGCCAAAGAGTGGCCTGTAACAGCGTTCGAAAACATCAAAATATTTTCTATACCTTACCATGTTATCCCAGATGCAAATTATCTCTTGTTTGTCTTTGATTATTTTGTTTTTTCTGTGATACTTGAGATCAATATAAGCCCCTGGACATTCACAAAGATAATAGATAAGGTCCAACAGTGACCTGAACTAGCGTTTTTAGGGGCAGAAAAATGAGGATTAGTTTTATTCATGTATATCAAATGATTGCTGTATTGTTATCTTTATATGTCCAGTACACATTTGTTTACTTATTGTTTCCTCAATAAAAAAAAAAATTATAAAAAAAACAAACTTTAATGTATTACAAATTCTTGCCATAGGTAAGACCCCATATAGTATATTGTTTAAATCTTAGCAGCCATCCAAACTTTAAGCAAGGATTATTAGTAGAGTGTTGTTGGCAGCATGCACCAACGTATTGTGTACTGCAGATTAATTAAGAAATTTCACTGGGGAATAGAGGGTAGTCGGCTAAGATTGTTTAAAAGCGTGCCTGTCACATATTTATTTAACAATACTCTGTTGTTCTATTTATTTTGTGGGCAACTGTTTTCATTAACCAGAAATCTGATCTCTGGTGACACAGTGAACTTGCGGTCACATTAAACAGCCACTTGTAATGGCTGACTATTTAACGTGTGCCCATAAGGGGGCAAATTTGTTGTAGAGTCTTTTTTATATACAAATTATAATTTTATATTACCATCTCAAAGTGTTTACTGTCCCTTTAAGTATTTAAATTCTTGTGATGATTAACACAGTGCCTACAGCGCTTCATTTATATATAGTTTTAAAGGTATATCTGAATAATGCAGATACATTTTTAACACTAGGAGTATTGGAGAAATGGTTTATCCTGCACCTTTTGTTTCTAATATCATGTATGAGGAATAGTATTAGGCTTGTCAGATAACATTTTTTTTTCAAGGCTTGTTATTTTCTTTCCTTTTCTAAGATCTGACCTGCAGCTTCAAACTAAAAAAACAATCACCATACTATCCAACCACAAAACAATTCTAATGAAAAATGGATAATTGGGTTTATTCTGTTCTGTTTATTATTATTGTTATTTATGTGTTAAAGGGATACTAACCCCTTCATGATTCAGATAGAACATGCAATTTTAAGCAACTTTCTAATTTACTCCTATTATCAATTTTGATTTGTTCTCATGTTATCTTGATTTGAAAAAGCAGTAATAAAAGTTTAGGAGCCGGCCCATTTTTTAGTTCAGCATCTTGGTAGAGCTGCTTATTGGTTTGCTACATTTAGCCACAAATCAGCAAGTGCTACCCATGTGCTGAACAAAAAATGGTCTGGCTCTAAAGCTTACAGTATTGCTTTTTCAAATCAAGATAGCATGAGAACAAAGAAAAATTGATAATAGGAGTAAATCAGAAAGGTGCTTAAAATTGCATGCTCTATCTGAATCATGAAATAAAAAAATTGGGTTTAGTATCCCTTTAAGCTCCAAAATATCCACTACAGGTTTTAATACATGATCCCTGGGGTACCCAGTGTAATACAATTAAACTTGACAATAGAAGTCATTCAGAAGGAAGAAGACCATGTTTATCAGCCTGTTTATTATATTTACAGGCCAGCAATATCTTCTGTCTGTATTTCCAGTATGAGTAATGTATAACTAGCTACAGATGGTCTATCAGAATGTCTCCTCTGAGCAGATTCTTGTTAGACTAGCTTTTGTAGAGCGATCCTGATTTTCTGTGAAGCATTCTTTTCTCTATTATTATAGAACCTATAATCTATAGATACTACTCCAAACTTGATAGATGCGAATGTGTCAGAGAAAACAGATTTCCTATAAAAGTTTTTTTCTGGATCTTATATAAAATCTGTCATTAATTTGAAAATTATAATTGAACTATGTATATTGAAGGATGGTCCCTCTGGAAGTAAGTATTCAGGAATTAGGCAGGTATTAGTCCTCCTAAAAATCAAAATCTGCGCTCATGAGAGGGCGTTTCCATAGGTTTTAATGGGAGCCTCGTTCTGATACCGATAGACACGGCAAAACACCTAGAGCAGTGCAGGGGGAAAATCGTGCAGCAATAAATAACGTAGGACGCACGCTATCGGACAGGAGCGGTTTTTATTGGAGCCGGCCAATTACAGAGTACCGGTTTCCTGCTGTGATACATGGTCCTCGGCTGAACGGATATCAACCCGCTTGGATATACACCATTGCAGAGAGGTGATTAACAGCTCGGCGGATTGACTACCCATAACATATGTGCAAAGAACATACCTCACATGTTTGAGGTTGTATAGTGTGAGTGTGCAGTTTTTTATTGTTTGTTATATACATTAATGTGTTTTTATACTATACTTAGATCTCCCGTGTACTTTATGGTGCACGGTGTTGCGCTCCACTCTTCTGTATTTTCAGGAACTTTTTTAGACTTCATGATCCACGGAGTTCACACCAGTGGATAAAAGGAGCAGCAGGATTATTTAATAAAGACCGGAGAAAATCTTTTTACATGGACTCTGCTATTAATTTATAAGGGTCATATATGGTAAGATCGTTTTGATTTTTTATGCATGTAAATTAATTTTAACAGCTGATTTATGTGACGGTAGCTGATACAGCACTTTTTGTACATTGTTGGCTATAGCCAATATATTAAGACTTTTTTTTTTTATTGAAGTTTTTTATTGAGGGTATAACAAAACTACAACACAATACAGTTTGCTCAATTGAACACAAGAGGCACATTAGATGGCAAAACAGATACCGTACATATACAGATACAAAAGATCCTATTAAAGAGTAAATCTCTTATTATAGCATTTTCGTAGCATTAATAAGTGAAACATAAGTCGTATAAAAGTAGGTTGGGGAGCAAACTTACAAACACCCTCTTTTTCCTCCAGAATAGATGAGGCCATTTAGAACCCCAATAAATATAAATTACTAATCAGAGGATTTTTGGGTAGTATAGGCCCCTTTTAGGCCTACACTCAACATTCACATATCTTCCAGGGCCATGGGTAGGCCCGGAAACCTAAAACTAAAATTGAAGGAGGTCATAAAAATAAACATGACAACATTAGATATATAAATAGTCTCCACTGTGTCAGAAATATAGGAATGGAGGAGTTACTTCCCAGATAAATCTAAGTGCCAAAATGTATAGGAATACAACTGTTCAGATTATTATGATTAACACAGGTTCAGAGAAACTAGAAAATAGAGGTCACAGGTCCAAAGGGTTAATAAACTAGCTTGACATAAAGGGTAATTAGGATCAGGCGTCTGCTGATAAATATAAGCCAGTCCAATCTACTAAGCAAATTGCGTTTATATTCTTCAAAAAAGGCTAATATAGCCATGTGAGAGTCCTCCATGTTCACACCACCTCGTGGCTAGGCCGCACTTTGTAGCTCAGACAGTAAACTGAGGAAGCGCTCCCAAATCTTGCTCCAACTTGTATAGCAGGGTTTTAGTTAGGGGTAAATTACGTCCCCACTATTTATGAGCTCTCAGGTCAAAAGTAACCCCAAAAAAAACTATGGTAAAGACAGGAGCTACTGTCTTATCCGTCCAGTCACCTCGGCGGTTAACCATTAAGACTTGTTTTATTACTGTTTATTACTGTTCTAAGTTCTGGTGGCGCTCTGGGTTTTTTCTGTTCATATATTTATTTAACGATACTCTGCTGTTCTTTTTATTTTGGGGGTAACTTTTTTCATTAACCAGAAATCTGATCTCTGGTTAATGAATTCTAGCGTAAAGTGACACAGTGAACTTGTGGTCACATTAAACAGCCACTTGTAATGGCTGACAATTTAACGTGTGCCTATAAAGGGGCAAATTTGTTGTAGAGGTTTTTTTATATATACAAATTATCATTTTATATTACCATCTCAAAGTGTTTACTGTCCCTTTAAGTATTTAAATTCTTGTGATAATTAACACAGTGCCTACAGCGCTTCATTTATATATAGTTTTAAAGGTATATCTGAATAATGCAGATACATTTTTAACACTAGGAGTATTGGAGAAATGGTTTATCCTGCACCTTTTGTTTCTAATATCATGTATGAGGAATAGTATTAGGCTGGTCAGATAATTTTTTTTTTTTCAAGGTTTGTTATTTTCTTTCCTTTTCTAAGATCTGACCTGCAGCTTCAAACTAAAAAAACAATCACCATACTATCCAACCACAAAACAATTCTAATGAAAAATGGATAATTGGGTTAATTCTGTTCTGTTAATTATTATTGTTATTTATTTGTTAAGGTCCAAAATATCCACTGCAGGTTTGAATACATGATCCCTGGGGTACCCAGTGTAATACAATTAAACTTGACAATAGAAGTCATTCAGAAGGAAGAAGACCATGTTTATCAGCCTGTTTATTGTATTTACAGGCCAGCAATATCTTCTGTCTGTATTTCCAGTATGAGTAATGTATAACTAGCTACAGATAGTCTATCAGAATGTCTCCTCTGAGCAGATTCTTGTTGGACTAGCTTTTGTAGAGCGATCCCGATGTTCTGTGAAGCATTCTTTTCTCTAGGATTATAGAACCTATAATCTATAGATACTACTCCAAACTTGATAGATGAGAATGTGTCAGAGAAAACAGGTTTCCTATAAAAGTTTTATTCTGGATCTTATATAAAATCTGTCATTGATTTGAAAATTATAATTGAACCATGTATAAGAAAGGATAGTAGCTCTGGAAGTATTCAGGAATTAGACAGGTATTAGTCCTCCTGAAAATCTTAATTTTGTGAAAAGGCTATATTTCAAGAAGAAATTCACAATTTACCTTCAACTTATTTCAGCCATTTATATCCATCTATTCAAAACCAGTAGGTACATTTTATGAGTTGCCTGTTTATCCAGGATAATGACCACCTTAACTAATTTCCTGCAAAAAATAGTAACAAAATGATGATCACTTGGCAGTTAAACTAGCATTTGTATTTCACATAGTTGTTTTCTTTCTCTTGAGATCCTAAAAATAACAAGGATTAACAAAACATTTTTATTATTCTTTTTATTTATATACAATTAAATCACACAAAACAGGATGTCAGAAATCAAAAATATAATAAAAAATTCTTTCATATCCAGTAAATCCAATATCATAACAAGTTAATAAATATAATCAATAAAGAATCAGATAAATTAGGAAACAAAACCTAGCTATTAATGCTAAGTATTTAAAGCCAGATTACAAGAGGAACACAAAATTGCACTTTTGAGAGCGAGATATTAGCGTTCTACTCGTAATACCAGCGCACGCAATTGTGTGCTGGTATTAGAGGTGAGACGCAATGCAAACGTTCGCATTGCAGGGAAGCTTTGCACTCATGACAGCTCCTTATCATGCCGTGAAACATGAAGAAGGTAAGTCGCGCAGAGATGTGTAGCAAAGTTGAAATATATATGTATATGACTTTATTTTGGGGGTCATTGGGGAACATTTTTAAAATTAACCAGAGGTCTTACCTCTGGTTAGATTTCGGAGCGATAAATGCTACCGCAAGCTCGCAGTAGAATTAACCAGCCACTTGTAATGGCTCATTAATTATCGTGTGCCCGTAATTATTGGACAAAAAAAAAAGAGTAGCCTGGGAACCGGATTAATTAAAAATTCAAACTTTATTAAACGTAGGCTAAAAGATACGCCATATCAGGAAACATATGACTAACAGATCCTATGCGTTTTGGCAGATCTATAACTACGTCATCTGCCAAAACGTGTAGGATCTGTTAGTCCTATGTTTCCTGATACGGCGTATCTTTTAGCCTACGTTTAATAAAGTTTGGATTTTTATTTTTAATTAATGCAGTTCCCAGGCTACTCTTTTATTTGTCATTTGTCTTATTATTTTTGCCCAGGTCCTGGATTCGCCTGACATCGGCATTTACCCTCCTTGGTTTCAGCGTTGAAGCAAGCAGAGGAGTCTCCTGATTTGTCAAAAGCCCCTACGCCTTTGAGCTACATCACACCAGTCATACCCAGAAGTGCAGACACACATGGACAGCAAGGACGACAGCATGAAGTAATAATTCCACACCGGAGCTGTGGTTACCGATTCGCTAGTGATCGCCTATTACGCTTCTTGTGGGCTTGTCCTATAGGAACGGTGGAGCAGCGGTAGGAGATAGGGGAGTCCTATTTACCCTTTTCACAAGTTGGATGCTACTGAGCGCAGGATTTACAGGTGAAACTGGACCCCCTGTGTGGGTTCGTCTTTATTTATATCTGGCTTTTCTTTTGATTGGGGACTTGCTCTAGCTGATTAACCATGAGAAATAGGGTGCCGAGTGTTTATTATTACATTTATATTGGATATCTTTTGTCATAAGGAACTTTTCTCTTTTTTGTTCTATTTGCCAGTAATTATTTGTAATTAATAAAATAGAGTAAAATCATGAACAGCAATCACAATAAAAACACTGACCAGCCAGCAGCATCTGATGCATTTCGGCATGTCTATGAGTACAGCTAACGCCGACATACATCAGACGCTGATGACTGGTCACTGTTTTTATTGTGATTGCTGTTTTACTCCATTTTATGGATTACAAATAAAGCTGAAGTTTTTAGCTACAGCCATTATGCTTTGTTTATTTACTGGTGATTAAATTACTTGGCATGTATGATGTAGAATTATTTCACCTGATTCAGCTGATAGTTTGTAATCGTTACTATTACCTTGGCCCTGATTGTGCTAGTCTTTTGAATGTCACGGACCTTCCCTTGCTCGTAGCACCAGTTCTGGTGATTCACAAGGAGACGCCAGGGATATCATTGATTCTGGGCGTGCGATGGCTGCCGCCTGACTGAAGTTTGACTTTAAAGGGACAGTTTACTCAAAAATGTTCTCCTCTTTAATTTGTTCCCAATGATCCACTTTGCCTGCTGAAGTGTGTTAAATTGTTTACAAGTATTTCCATTACCCTTATATTGGCATTTGAAATAGTTTATTTAGCCTGTGGTATCCCCACCCACCCTAAAAGTTTTTGGCCTCAAGGCCAAGCTGTGTAAACAAAGCCAGTCTAAGAAATTACACTCCCAGTGGGATATAGAAGAGATACGGTAATAAAAACAGAATTTATGCTTACTTGATAAATTACTTTCTCCAACGGTGTGTCCGGTCCACGGCGTCATCCATAACTTGTGGGAATATTCTCTTCCCCAACAGGAAATGGCAAACAGCACAGCAAAAGCTGTCCATATAGTCCCTCCTAGGCTCCGCCCACCCCAGTCATTCGACTGACGGACAGGAGAAAAACAGGAGAAACCATAGGGTGCCGTGGTGACTGTAGTTAAAGAAAGAAATTCATCAAACCTGATTAAAAAACCAGGGCGGGCCGTGGACCGGACACACCGTTGGAGAAAGTAATTTATCAGGTAAGCATAAATTCTGTTTTCTCCAACATTGGTGTGTCCGGTCCACTGTGTCATCCATAACTTGTGGGAACCAATACCAAAGCTTTTGGACAAGGATGAAGGGAGGGAGCCAATCAGGTTACCTAAATGGAAGGCACCACGGCTTGCAAAACCTTTCTCCCAAAAATAGCCTCCGAAGAAGCAAAAGTATCAAATTTGTAGAATTTGGCAAAAGTGTGCAGGGAAGACCAAGTCGCTGCCTTACATATCTGATCAACAGAAGCCTCGTTCTTGAAGGCCCATGTGGAAGCCACAGCCCTAGTAGAGTGAGCTGTGATGCGTTCGGGAGGCTGCCTTCCGGCAGTCTCATAAGCCAATCGGATGAAGTTTTTCAGCCAAAAGGAAAGAGAGGTAGCAGTAGCTTTTTGACCTCTGCTCTTGCCAGAATAAACGACAAACAGAGAAGACGTTTGTCTGAAATCCTTTGTTGCTTCTAAATAGAACTTTAAAGCACGAACTACATCTAAATTGTGTAACAAACGTTCCTTCTTTGAAACTGGATTCGGACACAAAGAAGGCACAACTATTTCCTGGTTAATATTCTTGTTGGAAACAACCTTTGGAAGGAAACCAGGTTTAGTACGCAAAACAACCTTATCTGAATGGAACACCAGATAGGGCGGATTACACTGCAGAGCAGATAACTCAGAAACTCTTCTAGCAGAAATAGCAACCAAAAACAGAACTTTCCAAGATAACATCTTGATATCTATGGAATGTAGAGGTTCAAACGGAACCCCTTGAAGAACTGAAATAACTAAATTCAGACTCCAGGGAGGAGTCAAAGGTCTGTAAACAGGCTTGATCCTGACCAAAGCCTGAACAAAAGCTTGAACATCTGGCACAGCTGCCAGTCGTTTGTGTAACAAGACAGATAAAGCAGAAATCTGTCCCTTTAGAGAACTCGCTGATAATCCCTTATCCAAACCTTCTTGAAGAAAAGAAAGGATCCTAGGAATTTTGATCTTACTCCATGAGAATCCCTTGGATTCACACCAACAGATATATCTTTTCCATATTTTATGGTAAATTTTTCTAGTTACAGGTTTTCTGGCTTGTACCAGAGTATCTATCACAGAATCCGAAAACCCACGCTTAGATAAAATCAAGCGTTCAATTTCCAAGCCGTCAGCTGGAGGGAAACTAGATTTGGATGTTCGAATGGACCCTGTACTAGAAGATCCTGTCTCAAAGGTAGCTTCCATGGTGGAGCCGATGACATATTCACCAGGTCTGCATACCAAGTCCTGCGTGGCCACGCAGGAGCTATCAAGATCACTGAGGCCCTCTCCTGTTTGATCCTGGCTACCAGCCTGGGAATGAGAGGAAACGGTGGAAACACATAAGCTAGGTTGAAGGCCCTGGATCTGGACCCGTAGCAAGGAACCTTGAAGTTCTGATGAGACGCCATCAGATCCATGTCTGGAATGCCCCATAATTGAGTCAACTGGGCAAATATCTCCGGGTGGAGTTCCCACTCCCCCGGATGGAATGTCTGATGACTCAGATAATCTGCCTCCCAATTTTCCACTCCTGGGATGTGGATCGCAGATAGGTGGCAGGAGTGATCCTCCGCCCATTTTATGATTTTGGTCACTTCTCTCATCGCCAGGGAACTCCTTGTTCCCCCCTGATGGTTGATGTAAGCAACAGTCGTCATGTTGTCTGATTGGAATCTTATGAATCTGGCCTTTGCTAGTTGAGGCCAAGCCCTGAGAGTATTGAATATCGCTCTCAGTTCCATAATGTTTATCGGGAGAAGAGACTCTTCCCGAGACCATAGACCCTGAGCTTTCAGGGAGTCCCAGACCGCTCCCCAGCCCACTAGACTGGCGTCGGTGGTGACGATGATCCACTCTGGTCTGCGGAAGATCATTCCCTGGGACAGGTGATCCTGGGTTAGCCACCAACGGAGTGAGTCTCTGGTCTTCTGATCTACGTGAATCACTGGAGACAAGTCTGTATAGTCCCCATTCCACTGTTTCAGCATGCACAGTTGTAATGGTCTTAGATGAATTCGCGCAAAAGGAACTATGTCCATTGCTGCAACCATCAACCCTACTACTTCCATGCACTGAGCTATGGAAGGTCGTGGAACAGAGTGAAGAACTTGACAAGCATTTAGAAGTTTTGACTTTCTGACATCTGTCAGGAAAATCTTCATTTCTAAAGAATCTATTATTGTCCCCAAGAAAGGAACTCTTGTCGACAGAGACAGGGAACTCTTTTCTATGTTCACCTTCCACCCGTGAGATCTGAGAAAGGCCAGAACGATGTCTGAGTGAACCTTTGCCTTTGAAAGAGACGACGCTTGTATCAGAATGTCGTCCAAGTAAGGTGCCACTGCAATGCCCCTTGGTCTTATAACCGCTAGAAGGGACCAGAGTACCTTTGTGAAAATCCTTGGAGCAGTGGCTAGCCCGAATGGGAGAGCCACAAACTGGTAATGTTTGTCCAGAAAGGCGAACCTTAGGAACTGATGATGATCTTTGTGGATAGGAATATGTAGATACGCATCCTTTAGATCCACGGTAGTCATAAATTCACCCTCCTGGATTGAAGGTAAAATCGTTCGAATAGTTTCCATTTTGAACGATGGCACTCTGAGAAATTTGTTTAGGATCTTTAAATCCAGAATTGGTCTGAAAGTTCCCTCTTTTTTGGGAACTACAAACAGATTTGAGTAAAACCCCATTCCTTGTTCCACAGTTGGAACTGGGTGTATCACTCCCATTTTTAACAGGTCTTCTACACAATGTAAGAATGCCTGTCTTTTTATTTGGTTTGAAGATAAGTGAGACATGTGGAACCTTCCCCTTGGGGGTAGTTCCTTGAATTCCAGAAGATAACCATGAGAAACTATTTCTAGTGCCCAGGGATCCTGAACATCTCTTGCCCAAGTCTGAGCGAAGAGAGAGAGTCTGCCCCCTACTAGAACCGGTCCCGGATCGGGGGCTACTCCTTCATGCTGTTTTGGTAGCAGCAGCAGGCTTCTTGGCCTGCTTACCCTTGTTCCAGCCTTGCATCGGTTTCCAAGCTGGTTTGGTTTGCGAAGCATTACCCTCTTGTCTAGAGGCTGCAGAGTTGGAGACCGGTCCGTTCCTGAAATTGCGAAAGGAAAAAAAATTAGACTTATTCTTGGCCTTGAAAGGCCTATCTTGTGGGAGGGCGTGGCCCTTACCCCCAGTGATGTCTGAGATAATCTCTTTCAATTCTGGCCCAAAAAGGGTTTTACCCTTGAAAGGGATATTAAGCAACTTTGTCTTGGAAGATACATCCGCTGACCAAGACTTTAGCCAGAGCGCTCTACGCGCCACAATTGCAAACCCTGAATTTTTCGCCGCTAATCTAGCTAACTGCAAAGCGGCATCTAAAATAAAGGAATTAGCTAACTTAAGTGCGTGAATTCTGTCCATAACCTCCTCATACGGAGTCTCTCTACTGAGCGACTTTTCCAGTTCCTCGAACCAGAACTACGCTGCTGTAGTGACAGGAATAATGCACGAAATAGGTTGCAGGAAGTAACCTTGCTGTACAAAAATCTTTTTAAGCAAACCCTCCAATTTTTTATCCATAGGATCTTTGAAAGCACAATTATCCTCGATAGGAATAGTAGTGCGCTTAGCTAGTGTAGAAACTGCCCCCTCGACCTTAGGGACTGTCTGCCATAAGTCCTTTCTGGGGTCGACCATAGGAAATAATTTCTTAAATATAGGAGGGGGGACAAAAGGTATGCCGGGCTTCTCCCACTCCTTATTCACTATGTCCGCCACCTGCTTGGGTATAGGAAAAGCGTCGGGGTGCACCGGAACCTCTAGGAACTTGTCCATCTTGCACAATTTTTCTGGAATGACCAGGCTGTCACAATCATCCAGAGTAGATAGCACCTCCTTAAGCAGTGCGCTGAGATGCTCTAATTTAAATTTAAATGTCACAACATCAGGTTCTGCCTGTTGAGAAATTCTACCTGAATCAGAAATTTCCCCATCTGACAAAACCTCCCTCATGGCCACTTCAGATTGGTGTGAGGGTATGACAGAGCAATTATCATCAGCGCCCTCCTGCTCTACAGTGTTTAAAACAGAGCAAACAAAACCGTTACTGTCTCTTTAAATTTTAAACAGGGCACACTTTTTTACTGAATATGTGAAAAACTATGAAGGAATTGTTCAATTTTAACCAAATTTTCACCACAGTGTCTTAAAGCATTCAAAGCATTGCACCCCAAATTTCAGACCTTAAACCCTTAAAATGACGAAACCGGAGCCGTTTACAGTTTTAACCCCTCTACAGTCCCAGCTACAGCCTTTGCTGCGACTTTACCAAACCCAGGGGGGTATACGATACCAAATGAAGCCTTCTAGGAACCTTTTCAAACACTTCCAGACCCACACACATGCAGCTGCATGTCCTGCTCTCAAAAGTAACTGCGCAGTAATGGCACGAAAATGAGGCTCTGCCTACTACATAGAAGGCCCTTCCTGACTGGGAAGGTGTCTAAACCAGTGCCTGACGTAAAAAAACGTTCCCCATAAAAGTGTCTACCAGTTTTATAGCCCATATTAAGCCCTTTATTCTGTTTGAGACTAAGAAAATGGCTTACCGGTCCCCATGATGGGGAAAATGACAGCCTTCCAGCATTACTCAGTCTTGTTAGAAATATGGCTAGTCATACCTTAAGCAGAAAAGTCTGCCAACTGTTTCCCCCAACTGAAGTTATCTCATCTCAACAGTCCTATGTGGAAACAGCAAACGATTTTAGTTACTGCTGCTAAAATCATATTCCTCTCACAAACAGAACTCTTCATCTTTTTCTGTTTGAGAGTAAATAGTACATACCAGCACTATTTTAAAATAACAAACTCTTGATAGTAGAATAAAAAACTACAACTAAACACCACATACTCTTCACCATCTCCGTGGAGATGCTGCTTGTTCAGCAGGCAAAGAGAATGACTGGGGTGGGCGGAGCCTAGGAGGGACTATATGGACAGCTTTTGTTGTGCTCTTTGCCATTTCCTGTTCTGCTTTAACCTCATTTAGAGACTACTGAATGTTCGCAAGAGGCCAGTCTGCTGGGTGACTTGATTCCAGCCTGCTCCATTTGCACTATCAATGTGCTTTATTAAATGTGAGTGTAACATATCACATTAAAATTTGCCATTCAGTTAGACAATACTAGGCCATGTGGCGCTTCTGTTTTCCTATGTCATTCACAGATTGCTGAACCTGGATCGTGACCTGATCCTCCACAGATAGCTGCCTGGAACTACAACTACTTACTGCACTTGAATGTACCCATATACCCATCAATATCATCATTTGGGACTTTTATCTAACAGTGTAATTATACACTAGAATTTAATTATATACTCTCTGGTACCAGATTTGTACCTATTTTCTTATTATTTTTATCACGTTATTTTATTTTATTCCATTTTATTACTCTTTGAGAAGTCTATTTTTATTTTCAATTTAGTCTGACACACTTTATACTGTTATATTATATATTGGTTGGTCACTACTCAAGGGCACCCCATCTAGATATTTTGTAGTTAAAACAGAGAAACGCTTAAAACTGGGAATGAACAATAGCATAATAGCTTGTTCTATGGCTAGTTACCACCCAAGAAGCAGCCTCTTTTTGCTCAACAAGTGCCTTTCACAGAAAAGAACTTTCCTGTAGTATATCAGTCTGATTCTGACTTAACAGTGCAGTCCAGCCCTGAAATACAAGGTAATCCCTCTCTGAACAAGAGAAACAGCAAAACCACAGACGCGCGTTTTGGCCTATTGTGGGCCTCGTCAGTGAGGTGCAGCCATATCCCTCTAGGAACACAGAGCAACGGGTCTGGCTTCTCGCATCACCCTTAGGGAGACTTCCCTCAGGGTCTGAATAGTATTTACAAAATAAGATCATATGAATCTTAGGTGAACATGAACATTCGAAAATTAAAATGTAACTATAATTTTTTTATAAATTAAAAAGTATCCATTATTAGCGGACCTACATAAACTCAATCATAGATGCTTCATTGAATAATTATAATAAGTTATCAAAAGGAAAATGTTTGATACAGTTGCATATAAATGAACAGCAACAATTTTAGCTCATAGCTTGTCATGTCTGTTCCAATGTTACAAACTATTAATTTTCATTATTTTTAATAAGTAATCAGTTAGTCTACAATAATATATACAGTTAAAAACACATTGCTGCTGCTTCCAAGTACACAGATCAAAATCGCATTTTTTTATTTTTGCATTTTAAAGGTAAAGTCAGTTATATTTGTCCACTCATTAGCAAGGTAATGACGTTATTACTCAATTGTTGGGGTTGCCCAAACAACCCATTAATTGTCCCATACTCATTCTATCACTCTTTAATGTTTTATGCACAAACCTAGCTATGACTAAGCTCTTTCAATCCGGGAGCTGAATTATTTTTATGCTGAGCTGAATCGCCAATCATGCATACAAAATCAGTGCCATTCAAACATATATATAGTTTAACTATGGATACTTCAGCATGCAGTTTAAAATAGGGAGACAAAACTCCTATACTGGCACCCCTTCTTCAGAGGATCAAGTTGGAACCTGCAATCAAATATTTAATAACATACAAAATATATTACAAAATTATAACATCATTTACATCACTCAGAGCATCTCTGTGTATCTTGGTCAAGTGACTTTGTCCTTTCCAGTGTCATGCGCAACTACATAGAGCGCAATCAAACTATTGTTATGATATTGTCATGATCAACTGTACCTTTAAGGTACATTCTCCTCCTACCATAACACACCCTTTATATGAAGGTACTTCCTCTCATTCATTGCTTGAATAATCTTGTATCCAATGACTCTTTGTTAACTGTTCCTGCTTGTTTAAGCCTATTTGAATAAATTTAATCTAGCTTGTTTGCTATCCTCTCCCTGCTACGTGGGATTAACTTATTTCAGCAGCTACGCTATCCGGTGTTCTGTGAAGGGACCTTACTTTGTAAAACAGCGAACCATGTCACTTCCTGTGACGTTTCATCAGCTGTTGCTCTCAGTTTGAGCCTAATACGCATGCGTGTCAGATTCTTCACATTCCTGGGCGCATACATAACGGTAAAAATATTTACAATTGTGAAATTCAGAAACCATTGTATAGCGCATGCGTGGACTTTTCTATCACAAATGGGGGTGTTTTATTGAATGTTTATTGAACACTGTATGTGCATTATGCTGTCAAACAGAAATGAATGTACAGGGAGTGCAGAATTATTAGGCAAGTTGTATTTTTGAGGATTCATTTTATTATTGAACAACAACCATGTTCTCAATGAACCCAAAAAACTCATTAATATCAAAGCTGAATAGTTTTGGAAGTAGTTTTTAGTTTGTTTTTAGTTATAGCTATTTTAGGGGGATATCTGTGTGTGCAGGTGACTATTACTGTGCATAATTATTAGGCAACTTAACAAAAAACAAATATATACCCATTTCAATTATTTATTTTTACCAGTGAAACCAATATAACATCTCAACATTCACAAATATACATTTCTGACATTCAAAAACAAAACAAAAACAAATCAGTGACCAATATAGCCACCTTTCTTTGCAAGGACACTCAAAAGCCTGCCATCCATGGATTCTGTCAGTGTTTTGATCTGTTCACCATCAACATTGCGTGCAGCAGCAACCACAGCCTCCCAGACACTGTTCAGAGAGGTGTACTGTTTTCCCTCCTTGTAAATCTCACATTTGATGATGGACCACAGGTTCTCAATGGGGTTCAGATCAGGTGAACAAGGAGGCCATGTCATTAGATTTTCTTCTTTTATACCCTTTCTTGCCAGCCACGCTGTGGAGTACTTGGACGCGAGTGATGGAGCATTGTCCTGCATGAAAATCATTTTTTTCTTGAAGGATGCAGACTCCTTCCTGTACCACTGCTTGAAGAAGGTGTCTTCCAGAAACTGGCAGTAGGACTGGGAGTTGAGCTTGACTCCATCCTCAACCCGAAAAGGCCCCACAAGCTCATCTTTGATGATACCAGCCCAAACCAGTACTCCACCTCCACCTTGCTGGCGTCTGAGTCGGACTGGAGCTCTCTGCCCTTTACCAATCCAGCCACGGGCCCATCCATCTGGCCCATCAAGACTCACTCTCATTTCATCAGTCCATAAAACCTTAGAAAAATCAGTCTTGAGATATTTCTTGGCCCAGTCTTGACGTTTCAGCTTGTGTGTCTTGTTCAGTGGTGGTCGTCTTTCAGCCTTTCTTACCTTGGCCATGTCTCTGAGTATTGCACACCTTGTGCTTTTGGGCACTCCAGTGATGTTGCAGCTCTGAAATATGGCCAAACTGGTGGCAAGTGGCATCTTGGCAGCTGCACGCTTGACTTTTCTCAGTTCATGGGCTGTTATTTTGCGCCTTGGTTTTTCCACACGCTTCTTGCGACCCTGTTGACTATTTTGAATGAAACGCTTGATTGTTCGATGATCACGCTTCAGAAGCTTTGCAATTTTAAGAGCTGCATCCCTCTGCAAGATATCTCACTATTTTTGACTTTTCTGAGCCTGTCAAGTCCTTCTTTTGACCCATTTTGCCAAAGGAAAGGAAGTTGCCTAATAATTATGCACACCTGATATAGGGTGTTGATGTCATTAGACCACACCCCTTCTCATTACAGAGATGCACATCACCTAATATGCTTAATTGGTAGTAGGCTTTCGAGCCTATACAGCTTGGAGTAAGACAACATGCATAAAGAGGATGATGTGGTCAAAATACTAATTTGCCTAATAATTCTGCACTCCCTGTATAGTTAAGTTAATAAACATGTTTATTCCTTCCTGCATGACAAACAGCCACTCGGATATCGCCACTGCATATCGTATTTCACAGTACACATAAAGTCAAGTGTGAATGTTTGTATGTTTTTTAAGTTATATATAAATAAATATTTATAAATAACTATACATTTATTTCTGTTTCACAGCATAATGCACATACAGTGTTCAATAAACATCGTTCAATAAAACACCCCCATTTGTCATAGACAAGACCACGCATGCGCTATACAATGGTTTCATAATTTCACAATTGTAAAGAGTTTTAACGTTACGTATGCGCCCAGGAATGTGAAGAATCTGCCACGCATGCGTATTAGGCTCAAACTGAGAGCAACAGCTGATGAAACGTCACAGGAAGTGACATGGTTCGCTGTTTTATAAAGTTCGGTCCCTTCACAGAACACCGGAGCAATACCGCCCTGCCACAAATCACCTAGCAGCTGTTATTGTTCTCAAAAGATACGTCATCCGGAGCAATACCGCTCTGCCACATTCCGTCTAACAACGGTTCCAGATTTCTACAGATTCCAATCTGGAGCAATACCGCTCTGCCACAGTTTACCTACCTAATATCCCTGAAGCTGAGTCCGGCGCTCATCTCTCCATAGCTGAATTCACTAACGGTGACGTCACCAGCCTTTCTTTTATCCACAGATTGCTCCACAGTCACAGCTCCTCTGGTCAGACTCCTGTTGGAGATATAAAGAACGTTGATACTCCTACCTGACTTATTCCTTCTGTCATACTCCTACTAAGACTCTGAACTGATCACTTGAATCTACTTTCTTGTTCAGTGGTGGTCTTGTTCAGTGGTGGTCGTCTTTCAGCCTTTCTTACCTTGGCCATGTCTCTGAGTATTGCACACCTTGTGCTTTTGGGCACTCCAGTGATGTTGCAGCTCTGAAATATGGCCAAACTGGTGGCAAGTGGCATCTTGGCAGCTGCACGCTTGACTTTTCTCAGTTCATGGGCTGTTATTTTGCGCCTTGGTTTTTCCACACGCTTCTTGCGACCCTGTTGACTATTTTGAATGAAACGCTTGATTGTTCGATGATCACGCTTCAGAAGCTTTGCAATTTTAAGAGCTGCATCCCTCTGCAAGATATCTCACTATTTTTGACTTTTCTGAGCCTGTCAAGTCCTTCTTTTGACCCATTTTGCCAAAGGAAAGGAAGTTGCCTAATAATTATGCACACCTGATATAGGGTGTTGATGTCATTAGACCACACCCCTTCTCATTACAGAGATGCACATCACCTAATATGCTTAATTGGTAGTAGGCTTTCGAGCCTATACAGCTTGGAGTAAGACAACATGCATAAAGAGGATGATGTGGTCAAAATACTCATTTGCCTAATAATTCTGCACTCCCTGTATAGTTAAGTTAATAAACATGTTTATTCCTTCCTGCATGACAAACAGCCACTCGGATATCGCCACTGCATATCGTATTTCACAGTACACATAAAGTCAAGTGTGAATGTTTGTATGTTTTTTAAGTTATATATAAATAAATATTTATAAATAACTATACATTTATTTCTGTTTCACAGCATAATGCACATACAGTGTTCAATAAACATCGTTCAATAAAACACCCCCATTTGTCATAGACAAGACCACGCATGCGCTATACAATGGTTTCATAATTTCACAATTGTAAAGAGTTTTAACGTTACGTATGCGCCCAGGAATGTGAAGAATCTGCCACGCATGCGTATTAGGCTCAAACTGAGAGCAACAGCTGATGAAACGTCACAGGAAGTGACATGGTTCGCTGTTTTATAAAGTTCGGTCCCTTCACAGAACACCGGAGCAATACCGCCCTGCCACAAATCACCTAGCAGCTGTTATTGTTCTCAAAAGATACGTCATCCGGAGCAATACCGCTCTGCCACATTCCGTCTAACAACGGTTCCAGATTTCTACAGATTCCAATCTGGAGCAATACCGCTCTGCCACAGTTTACCTACCTAATATCCCTGAAGCTGAGTCCGGCGCTCATCTCTCCATAGCTGAATTCACTAACGGTGACGTCACCAGCCTTTCTTTTATCCACAGATTGCTCCACAGTCACAGCTCCTCTGGTCAGACTCCTGTTGGAGATATAAAGAACGTTGATACTCCTACCTGACTTATTCCTTCTGTCATACTCCTACTAAGACTCTGAACTGATCACTTGAATCTACTTTCTTATATATTTATGCAAAAAAAAAAAGAAAATAAGGATTAGTAGTAATCAAAAACATAGGGATTTCAGCACACTCAAACAAACACACACAAATAACCCCCCAAAAAAGGAGAAAAATTAGGGAGCTCCATTAATATAAGGCTGCAGGTAAGGAACTTATCAGAGGTAGAGAATAATACTAAGGAACCAGCATGCAATTAAAGCACCAACAATTTAATAATCGAACATAAAAATAAACATGAAATAAATAACAGATATCAATGAGAGAAGTCTCTTTGGGTATTAAATACAATGTGGAGCATCATGTAAATAGATTATAACTTCAAAAAGGAGAAAACCTACAACACCTCTATCAAAGGACAACCCCAAATAGATATAAGGGAAATGTTGTCATGAACATACTTGAGGATCTATGTAGTAAATTCCAGAGTGAAGTATAGTTTCCAACTCAGCTATTTATGCTGAATGGATTATGATAAAACACGCAGCAAACATGAATATGACATGGATATCTTATGCCAGTAACTAAACACAACACCTAAATCAGAGGGCAGTTCCAAAATAAAGGGTTAAAACTGTCATGATATATATTCTAAGGATCTATGTGTTTAGTAAAGGGTATAATATAAATACCAAAATGAGTGCAAGTAACATTGGATATATAAAAGAGAGTGTGTGAGCATAAAAATAGTGAATGTAACGATTCATGCAGTCAAACAGTCTATCTTTGTTATTATGATTCCAAATGCTGTTATGGAGCAGGTGTCCACTCAACCGTTTTTAACAGAGAAAAGGGAAGTCCATTACCCTACGGATATCAGAATCCAAGCACTCACAGTCTGCAGATGCAATGAAACTTTTAGATCCGTGTCTCCAGGCTGCATCCGAAACCGCATATGTGAAGATAAAGTGCGGTCAAACAAGTTGCTCCAAACAAACTTTCTTCATTAAACTTTGTGAAGTAGGTAGAAAATCCCAAAGGTAGGCGTCTCCTCAGAGAAATCAGCTGCTGCCTCTGCTGCCTACGCGCGTTTCATCCCCTTAACTGACAGGGACTTCCTCAGGGCTGAGGGCTGTTTAACATATTACAATTCAGACCAACTGCTTTTTCTTGTGTTAAGTTCTCTAATCCATATTGAACTATATAACCAATGAAAATCTACACATCATTCTCTAACACACTACAGGTGTTGTTAAAGCCTTACATATTATTCAAGACCTAAAGGAATTGGGTGTTATGGATCCTAACAAAGTTGCAAATCATATATCCAACCTAAATAAAAAAGTGGATATATTGACAAAGGGTCTCATTACACTTCAAGCTGAAAACACCACCTTAAAATGTTTAATACATGACAAAGCAAAAGCTTCTGAACATCCAGAACCACACATAAATCCACCCTCTGTATTTTTAGGTGTGAAATCTCAATTCAGAGAATTTAAAAATGCATGCCATTTGTTATTTACACTCAGACCAAAGAAATATCATTCTGAAAGAATTAAAGTTTGTACCGCAATCTCATATTTGTCCGGTGAACCCAGAACTTGGGCAAATAGATTCTTTAAAACTAATAATACAATTTTAGATTTCCTGGATAACTTTTTCTCTGCAATGGCAGTCCTATAAGAAGAAGTTAATAAGCAAAACACAGCTGAAAACAATCTTAGGGCTCTCAAACAGGGAAAAAGAGCAGTAGAAGACTATGTTGCAGATTTCCAACTATGGGCCACTGATTCACAGTGGAATGCAGTCAGTTTAAAAAATCAATTTAGACTTGGACTGTCTGAGTACCTCAAAGACAAGTTGTCCCGAGTTGAGATGCCTGACACTTTAGAAACTTTGATCAAGCTCTATATCAAAATGGAGAAGCGACCTGAAAGGTCACACCTGGAACCCTTTCCAAAAAGAACCCCTCATCCACAACATGATAATCCATCAAACACACCTATCCCCATGGCAATTGGAACCATAAGAGCCCCTTTGACTCCTGAAGAAAAGCTCAGAAGACACATGGCCAATCTTTGTATGTATTGTGGAAACAAGGATCATGTGGTGTCAGCATGTCCCAACCTAAATCATCAAAGAAAGGGTAAGACTAAATCTCTATATAATGTAACAACATCAAAACAAAAATTACATCTTTCCCTTCCATTGTCATTACAGTGGGAACAATGCCAGGTGCAGACAGAGGTTATCATTGACTCAGGAGCATTTGGAATGTTTATTGATGATAAGATTGTACAATTAAATAAAATACCCTGTGTGCAAAAAAACCCCAGTCTTTGTTAAAGTAATTGATGGTTCTTACTTCCTAATGGGTCCAATCACACACCATACTATACCACTACTCACAGTAACTCCTAATGGCCATAGAGAATATATAACATTCAATGTTATTCCAGGTTCCCTACACCCTTTGATTCTTAGACACCCTTGGTTAGTAAAACATAACCCCGCAATAGATTGGGTACATAACAACATGTCATTTCAATCTGAATATTGTCATTCAACACAACCATAGCACAAATAGATCATAAACTAACATCAGAATATCATGACTTTATGGATGTATTCGATCTTAAGGAAGCCGAGAATCTACCTCCTCATAGGTCATACGATTGTGCTATTGAAATTAAACCTGATCCTAAAATTCCATTTGGACGCATATTTCCTTTGTTCCAACAATAACTTCATCATCTCCACAAATATTTGGATGATAACTTAAGAAAGGAATTTATCAGCCCCTCAACTTCCTCCACTGGAGCTGGGATTTTTTTTGTCATCAACAAGGACGGCACTCAGAAAAAACAATATCAACTTCCACTTATCCCCGAGCTGCTAGAGAGATTGAATGAAGCCACAATCTTCACCAAACTCGACCTCAAGGGAGCCTATAACCTAATTCTGATTAGGGGAGGTGATGAGTGGAAAACTGCTTTTAGAACCCGGTATGGATTATTTGAATATAACGTAATGCCATTCGGGTTATGCAATGCTCCAGCAACATTCCAGTTCATTATAAATGACATTTTCAAAGATATGGTGGATATTTGTGTTGTCATTTATTTAGACAACATTTTGATTTATTTCAGAAATGAGTTAGAACACATCAAACACGTCCGACAGGTACTAACCAGACTCAGAAATTACCAGTTATATGCAAAGATGGAGAAATGTAATTTTCATGTACATAAAATTAAATTCCTCGGATACATTAGTTCACCCAACGGAATCCAAATGGACCCAGAAAAAGTCCAAGCCATTATAAAATGGCCACAACCAACTTCAGTAAAATCACTTCAAAGATATCTGGGTTTCTCGAACTTCTATCGGAAATTCATACATAACTTCTCCTCTATAGTCAAACCTCTAACCAAGCTTACTGGCTCACAAACCCAGTTCAAATTGACACAAGAAATCCAAAACACATTCGATCTACTAAAATCATGTTTCATCTCAACACCTATACTTCACCTTCCAAACCCTGACCACCAGTTCACTCTCGAAGTAGATGCTTCCAATATTGGATTAGGAGCCATTCTCTCTCAACGAAGCACTGTTTCATCCGCCTTACACCCCATCTCCTACTTCTCCAGAGTATTGAGTCCTGCTGAAATTAACTATTCAGTTGGAGACAAGGAACTCCTTGTTATAAAGTGTGCACTAGAGACTTGGCATCATCTTTTAGAAGAATCTAAAAAACCTTTCCTCATCTATACAGATCACAAGAACTTAGAGTATTTGAGGAACAATAAGACCTTATCCTCCAGACAGGTACACTGGAGTTTATTCTACGATAGATTTGATTTCCATATAACATACCGCCCAGGATCTAAGAATGTTAAGGCTGATGCTCTTTTTCGCAGTATCCAGGATGTTCCTGACAAAGAGACACTGTCATTTATACCAGCGTGGCAGTAAATTTGATCCCCATAGCTATTTCACAGGTCTGTAGATAGCACTGACAGTAAAAATTAATGGATAATTGGATAATGCACATTATTTATTATACTGGTGCTTTGATACATAAAGCCAGCATAGACTTAAAAATGTTTCGTATTAAACTGAGTTTGTCTAGCCTGCAGATAGAACTTCAAGGCGCGAACCACGTCCAAATTATGAAGTAAACGTTCCTTTGAAGAAGAAGGATTAGGACACAAGGAAGGAACAACAATCTCTTGATTAATGTTGTGGTCTGACACGACCTTGGGAAGAAAACCTATCATAGTACGTAGGACAGCCTTATCGGAATGGAACACCAGATAAGGAGGCTCACATTGCAAAGCGGCAATCTCAGAAACTCTGTGCGCAGAAGCAATAGCCAGTAGAAAAAGAACCTTCCAGGACAACAACTTAAAGGGACACTGAGCCCAAAATTGCATGCAATTTTAAGTAACTTTCTAATTTACTCCTATTATCACTTTTTCTTCGTTCTCTTGCTATCTTTATATGAAAAAGAAGGCATCTAAGCTTTTTTCTTGGTTCAGCACTCTGGACAGCAGTTTTTGATTGGTGGATGAACTTATCCACCAATCAGCAAGGACAACCTAGGTTGATCACCAAAAATGGGCCGGCATCTAAACTTACATTCTTGCATTTCAAATAAAGATACCAAGAGAATAAAGAACATTTGATAATAGGAGTAAATTAGAAAGTTGCTTAAAATTTCATGCTCTATCTGAATCACAAAAGAAAAAATTTGGGTTCAGTGTCCCTTTAAAGTCAATTTCATGCATAGGCTCAAACGGAGCCCGCTGCAAAACCTTAAGAACAAGATTCAGACTCTAAGGAGGAGCCTTAGATCTGAACACAGGTCTGATCCTAATCAGAGCCTTAACAAAAGACTGTACATCTGGGAGCTCTGAGAGCCTCTTGTGCAGTAAAACAGTCAGGGACGAAATTTGTCCCCTAAGGGAACTGGCAGAAAGACCCTTCTCCAGTCCATCCTGGAGAAACGATAGGATCCTGGCAACATTAACAGGGGAATCCACACTCTTCACACCAGAATAAATAGGTTCTCCATACCTTATGATAGATGCGATGAGTAACCAGCTTACGTGCTTGAATGAGAGTATCAATAACTCTCAGAAAAACCTCTCTTGGCTAGGACTAAGCATTCAATCTCCACGCAGTCAGCCTCAGAGAATCTAGATTTTGATGAACAAAGTTACTTTGTTCCAGTAGATCCCTGCGACAAGGTAACTTTCATGGAGGAGAAGATGACATCCCCACCAGATCCGCGAACCACGTCATTTGCAGCCACGATGGAGCAATCAGTATCACTGATGCCTGCTTCTGCTTGATGCGGGCCACTACACAAGGAAGGAGTGGTAACGGCAGGAAAAGGTAAATTATATTAAACCTCCAAGGCACTGCTAATGCATCTATTAGCTCTGCCTGAGGATCCCTGGACCTCAACCCATATCTGGGTAGCTTGGTATTGAGACAAGACACCATGAGATCTATCTCCGGCATCCCCCACCTGAAGCATATCTCCGGAAACACCTCGGGATGGAGAGACCATTCCCCCGGATGAAAGGATTGTCTGCTGAGAAAATCCGCTTCCCAGTTGTCTACACCCGGAATGTGGATCGCTGACAGCGAACAGCTGTGGGCCTCCGCCCACTCCAGAATCCGAGAAACTTCCTTTATTGCTAGGGAGCTTCACGTTCCCCCCTCTGATGGTTGATGTAAGCCACCAAGGTTATATTGTCTGATTGAAATCTGATAAACCAGGACGATAAAACCGGGCTAAGCCTTCAGAGCATTGAAGATTGCCCGAAGTTGATCGGGAGTGTTACTCCTGGGACCACAGGCCCTGTGCCTTCTTGGCACCCCAAACAGCTCCCCATCCTGATAGACTCACATCCGTAGTAACAATCTCCCAGGATGGTCTTAGAAAGGATGTCCCTCGGGACAGATGATCTGGATAGAGCCACCAAGAGAGCGATTCTCTCAACCGGTTGTCCAGAGAAATCTGTTGAGACAGATCTGAATGATCGCCGTTCCACTGCCTCAGCATGCACAGTTGCAACGGTCTAAGACGGAACCTGCCAAAGGGAATGTCCATGCTGGACACCATGAGACCAATTACTTCCATACACTGAGCCACAGATGGCCTTAAGGAGGTCTGGAGGGCAAGACATGCCGAAGCTAGCTTGCAAAGTCTCTGGTCTGTTAGAAATATCCTCATGGATATGGAATCTATCACAGTACCCAGGAATTCTACCCTGGTGCTTGGAATAAGAGAACTATTTTCTAAGTTTATCTTCCATACATGAGATCGAAGAAGAGAGAGAAGAGATACCGAATGGTCCTCCGCCAGACGAAAAGATGGAGCTTGTACCAGAATATCGTCCAAGTATGGAGCTACTTCTATACCCTGGGTTTTGGCAACTGCTAGACAGCCCCTAGAACCTTTGTGAAAATTCTTGGGGCAGTAGCTAGACCAAACGGAAGTGCAATGAACTGGAAGTGCTGGTCCAGGAACACAAACCTTAGGAACTGTAAGTGATTCTTGTGGCTTCTTGCTCTGTTTGGATTTATTCCAGGATTGAGTCGGCTTCCAAGTACTCTTGGTTTGCTCGGGCTTAAAGGAGGACTGTTTTTGTTGGGATTTAGAGCCTTGTCCCTTACACAACATCCCTACCATCGACTGGCCACAATATCTGTGACCCGGAAGGACCTACCGCATAAAAATCTGACCTCAATCATGAGTTTTAGCCTGTTTGAAACTCCATCGTGAGACACTACTTACAGGCACTGTAATTTTAAACATTTGTGATAAAAAGTGTCTTATCGAAAATAAGTCTGACTGTAACTCACAAGTTTTTCACAGTAAGGATCGCATCACAAACTATTTTCTAAACCACGGTACATACCGCCTTTACAAGTACTTTTCACTGTCTACGATAAAAAAACCACTGCTACCAGCATTCTAGTCCTTGAGGTTCCATTACGGGATCCCGTTACTAAAATTGTTTTTACAGAACATTTCTTTTGACCAAACCAATTATTATCCACTGCAGTGAGATAAGTTTTCATACTCAATATATTTTTTTATTTTTATTTTTTTGAGTTCAATTTTATTTAACCATCGCTTTCTTGTAATACTTATGCATTAAAGTTGCACTTTTTTATACATTGTATTATTTATATGTTTTATTCCATATTGCATTTTTTATCCTTTGCATTTTCAGTTTATTGCTGTCTCTTTAATTGCATACATTTTAACTATTTAGGTTTAGATCATATCTCTCAATACAATTTTGTATTTTAGCCTAAGGCAGCATATTGGTACCATAATAGTATTTTTGTTCTATTATTGCTTTTTATTCTGTTTGAGTACATAAAGGTATCTGTTATATCCTTTCAAACACAGTACACACATTGATACAGAGAGGATTCCTCCTACATAATATCACATATAGGTGTTATTAAAACCATTAACATTAAACCATCACGCCTTTTTGATTTTATAAATTAACACTTGTAATAACATATCCGGAACATTGTATACTTGTCTTTACATATTAGAAAAACATTAGCTCCCCTTCCGTTTACACTCTTTTGTTCAAATTTGACAATTGTTTAGAGGAATAATTGTCGTTTTAGGGTCTGAGCCTTTCTTCTCTATATTGCAATATTTTTTCTTGGTGCACTCACTCTAAATCTGCTTTGAAACATTTTCCTTAGAAAAGTTTCCCTCTTTTTATCCATCGGCTCTCTGAACGACGAGCTATCCTCAAGTGGGATAGTAGTACGCTTGGCAAGCGTGGAGATAGCGCCATCCACTTTAGGGATGGAGCCCCACAACTCCAATTGAGAGTCCTGGACCGGGAAAAAGGAAGATCCAATTCTATCCCACTCGTTTTTAATAATATTTGCCATTTTTACAGGAACTGGAAAAGTTAACGGCAATACCCTGTCCTCATTAACGCTGTCTAATTTAGGAATCAAAGGTTCGTCAGACAGCTTGGCCTCTGGAACCTCTAATGTAGACAGGATCTCCTTTAGAAGAAAACGTAAGTGTTCAATCGTAAATCTAAAGGTTGGTTCCTCCGCAGCAGGAGGCTTAGAGGTAGCAGACTCAGACCCAGAAAGTTCACCCTCAGTCTCAGAGTGTGAATCATCCTTGGATACTTGAAAAACAGATAAATCCAATAAATCCCTCGATGACCCCTGGGCAGGAGAGCTATATCTAACTTTTTGCTTGCGCTTGGCAGGGCAAGGTAAAGCACTGAGGGCTTCAGACACCGCCGGCTTTTATTGCACGGTAAAGTCTGATGGTAAAAGGCTCCCTCCAGATGGAGGATCAAGTGTGCTACAGGAAGCTGCATGTGATGAGGGAGATGACTGATGGGTATGCACCTCACGGAATGGCAAGTCCTCAGAGGTGGACGGCTCAGTGGTACTAAAGGGGTTAACCTTCTTAGACCTAATAACTTTGTCAAGGCATGTGGAACATAATTGAAAGGGCGGGCATACCAAAGCCTCCTCACAATATAAACAGGTATTACTATTTGGAATAGAGGAAGTACCCAAGCTACAAGCTGAGCAGCATTCAAAGTGAAAGTAAAAAACCTGTGTGTTCCAGCCACATAATAAACAGTCTATGAGCCCAATAAATTCTATCACATAAAGCAGCATAATATCAAAGCAACACATTTGATTAATCCCCACTGTTCAATAATCCCCCTCAGGAGATATTAACCCATGATTCTATACAGATAAAAGGAGACATACTGTGACCCTGTCTTCTAGCGTTTCCAACATATGTAAAAATTTAAACGATCTTACCAGAATCCATGCTGTGGAACAGAAACAAAGCCTCTCAAGACAGTCTTGTAGCATTGCTCCTGACATGGACTAGAGTGAAGAAAACAAGCAGGCAGTGAAACTAGTCAACACTGATTGCTTAAGGAGCTGTTAGCAGGTAGGTTAGCAGGTAGTCTGGATGGGTTCGCAGAAAGACTCTCCCAGCATCTCCAGACTCTAACTTTCGTCAATGCTCTCACTGAGAGGCTGACAAGACTACTTAAAACTCCAGTCCCATATCGAAGGGCAGATACCCCTCCTAAGGAACTACTCCAAAATCTTCTGACACTTCTCTGCCATCCTCCTGTGACGAAAGGCAAAGAATGACTGGGGATGTGGGAGAGGTATTTAAGCCTTTGGCTTGGGTGTCTTTGCCTCCTCTTGGTGGCCAGGTTCAGTATTTCCCAAGGAATTATGCCGTAGACTCTCCTTATATTAGGAAGGAAATAACATAATTTATGCTTACCTGATAAATTTATTTCTCTTGTGGTGTATCCAGTCCACGGATCATCCATTACTTGTGGGATATTCTCCTTCCCAACAGGAAGTTGCAAGAGGATCACCCACAGCAGAGATTCTATATAGCTCCTCCCCTAACTGCCATATCCAGTCATTCTAACGAAGACAAGCAGAGAAAGGAGAAACCATAGGGTGCAGTGGTGACTGTAGTTTAAAATTTAAAAAATACCTGCCTTAAAATGACAGGGCGGGCCGTGGACTGGATACACCACAAGAGAAATAAATTTATCAGGTAAGCATAAATTATGTTTTCTCTTGTAAGGTGTATCCAGTCCACGGATCATCCACTACTTGTGGGATACCAATACCAAAGCTAAAGTACACGGATGAAGGGAGGGACAAGGCAGGTACTTAAACGGAAGGTACCACTGCCTGTAAAACCTTTCTCCCAAAAATAGCCTCCGAAGAAGCAAAAGTATCAAATTTATAGAATTTTGAAAAGGTATGCAGCGAAGACCAAGTCGCCGCCTTGCAAATCTGTTCAACAGAAGCCTAATTTTTAAAGGCCCATGTGGAAGTCACAGCTCTAGTAGAATGAGCTGTAATCCTTTCAGGAGGCTGCTGGCCAGCAGTCTCATAAGCTAAGCGGATTATACTTCTTAGCCAAAACAAAAGAGAGGTTGCCGAAGCCTTTTGGCCTCTCCTCTGTCCAGAGTAGACAACAAACAAAGCAGACTTAGAACAAAAGAGGTGTCCAATGGCACTACTTAATATAAAATGAAATTATCCCCTCTATTCATTAATAACTTATGTGAGTTCTACACATTAGTAGAGTTAAGGAAATAGGTGCTATGTAGTAAAAGGAGTTTAAACAAAAAACTGACAGATAGGTTGGGTGACCTTATCTGGGATAGACTACATTTGTAGCACTCTGGGGATTACTCAATTAAATCAAATTGTGGTAACAGAGAGAGTCATGCAAGAATGTGCAAAGAACAAAGACAAAACTGTCTGGATAAACTAATTTACATTAAAAATTAACTTTTATTAAAGGCTAATTAAAAATGGAAAACACACACTTAAAAACACTCTTAGGAGCCAAGAAAATCTTACTTATAGAGCATGTAATAGTGGGTATAGTGGATATGTAGTATCTTTAATAAATTAATTATATGGTGTTGGGGCTAGTAACAATCACTCGTATTAAATGTACAACAATTGTGAAAACTCGAGTAAGGTTAGTCAGTGTGTTATTGCTGATGATTATTGATTTATATTCACTTTTATTCACTAGTCATGATATTAGGGACTTTATATAGAATCCCTTTGAGTTACTCTGTGAGTATCAGTACAAATATACATATATGGCTATATTATAGCCTGTTGAGGAGCTCAAGTGTTAACATTGTCATGATTTGAGTTGTGAGCACTTTTAGAATTAGTTTATGCCTCTTGGTTTAGAATAGCATGTTGCTGGATCATAACACAACAGTGTGGGTAACCTTACTAGGTGCATTTGCACATTCAATAGTATGTTCCAGCAGCTTTGTTGTATATTAGAAAAATAAAGGCTTCGTGCTGAATATTGATAATGTCTTCGATATTTTAATAAACAAAGTCTGGCAAACATACACACTGTCATCCAAGATACCAGTGTAATTAGAGGTCACACTTCATAGTAATATTATTACCATTAATAATATAGTGTTTTTATGTTTGTATCGATGTTACTGTATCTTGCATAAGAGATTTACACCAAGTAGGGAGATATTATTAATCTAACATTCATGAGGTTCCATTAAGTTTATTTGGGACTGAAACTTTATTAGTTAATATTTTATTTAGACTTGTTATAAAAACATAATTTATGTAAGAACTTACCTGATAAATTCATTTCTTTCATATTAGCAAGAGTCCATGAGCTAGTGACGTATGGGATATACATTCCTACCAGGAGGGGCAAAGTTTCCCAAACCTCAAAATGCCTATAAATACACCCCTCACCACACCCACAATTCAGTTTAACGAATAGCCAAGAAGTGGGGTGATAAAAAAGTGTGAAAGCATATAAAATAAGGAATTGGAATAATTGTGCTTTATACAAAAATCATAACCACCACAAAAAAAGGGCGGGCCTCATGGACTCTTGCTAATATGAAAGAAATGAATTTATCAGGTAAGTTCTTACATAAATTATGTTTTCTTTCATGTAATTAGCAAGAGTCCATGAGCTAGTGACGTATGGGATAATGACTACCCAAGATGTGGATCTTTCCACACAAGAGTCACTAGAGAGGGAGGGATAAAATAAAGACAGCCAATTCCTGCTGAAAATAATCCACACCCAAAATAAAGTTTAATGAAAAACATAAGCAGAAGATTCAAACTGAAACCGCTGCCTGAAGTACTTTTCTACCAAAAACTGCTTCAGAAGAAGAAAATACATCAAAATGGTAGAATTTAGTAAAAGTATGCAAAGAGGACCAAGTTGCTGCTTTGCAAATCTGATCAATTGAAGCTTCATTCCTAAACGCCCAGGAAGTAGAAACTGACCTAGTAGAATGAGCTGTGATCCTCTGAGGCGGAGTTTTACCCGACTCAACATAGGCAAGATGAATTAAAGATTTCAACCAAGATGCCAAAGAAATGGCAGAAGCTTTCTGGCCTTTTCTAGAACCGGAAAAGATAACAAATAAACTAGAAGTCTTTCGGAAAGACTTAGTAGCTTCAACATAATATTTCAAAGCTCTAACAACATCCAAAGAATGCAACGATTTCTCCTTAGAATTCTTAGGATTAGGACATAATGAAGGAACCACAATTTCTCTACTAATGTTGTTGGAATTCACAACTTTAGGTAAAAATTCAAAAGAAGTTCGCAACACCGCCTTATCCTGATGAAAAATCAGAAAAGGAGACTCACAAGAAAGAGCAGATAATTCAGAAACTCTTCTGGCAGAAGAGATTGCCAAAAGGAACAAAACTTTCCAAGAAAGTAATTTAATGTCCAATGAATGCATAGGTTCAAACGGAGGAGCTTGAAGAGCCCCCAGAACCAAATTCAAACTCCAAGGAGGAGAAATTGACTTAATGACAGGTTTTATACGAACCAAAGCTTGTACAAAACAATGAATATCAGGAAGAATAGCAATCTTTCTGTGAAAAAGATCAGAAAGAGCAGAGATTTGACCTTTCAAGGAACTTGCGGACAAACCCTTATCTAAACCATCCTGAAGAAACTGTAAAATTCTCGGTATTCTAAAAGAATGCCAAGAAAAATGATGAGAAAGACACCAAGAAATATAGGTCTTCCAGACTCTATAATATATCTCTCTAGATACAGATTTACGCGCCTGTAACATAGTATTAATCACAGAGTCAGAGAAACCTTTTGACCAAGAATCAAGCGTTCAATCTCCATACCTTTAAATTTAAGGATTTCAGATCCTGATGGAAAAAAGGACCTTGCGACAGAAGGTCTGGTCTTAACGGAAGAGTCCACGGTTGGCAAGAGGCCATCCGGACAAGATCCGCATACCAAAACCTGTGAGGCCATGCCGGAGCTACCAGCAGAACAAACGAGCATTCCTTCAGAATCTTGGAGATTACTCTTGGAAGAAGAACTAGAGGCGGAAAGATATAGGCAGGATGATACTTCCAAGGAAGTGATAATGCATCCACTGCCTCCGCCTGAGGATCCCGGGATCTGGACAGATACCTGGGAAGTTTCTTGTTTAGATGAGACGCCATCAGATCTATTTCTGGAAGTTCCCACATTTGAACAATCTGAAGAAATACCTCTGGGTGAAGAGACCATTCGCCCGGATGCAACGTTTGGCGACTGAGATAATCCGCTTCCCAATTGTCTATACCTGGGATATGAACCGCAGAGATTAGACAGGAGCTGGATTCCGCCCAAACCAGAATTCGAGATACTTCTTTCATAGCCAGAGGACTGTGAGTCCCTCCTTGATGATTGATGTATGCCACAGTTGTGACATTGTCTGTCTGAAAACAAATGAACGATTCTCTCTTCAGAAGAGGCCAAAACTGAAGAGCTCTGAAAATTGCACGGAGTTCCAAAATATTGATCGGTAATCTCACCTCCTGAGATTCCCAAACTCCTTGTGCTATCAGAGATCCCCACACTGCTCCCCAACCTGTGAGACTTGCATCTGTTGAAATTACAGTCCAGGTCGGAAGCACAAAAGAAGCCCCCTGAATTAAACGATGGTGATCTGTCCACCACGTTAGAGAGTGTCGTACAATCGGTTTTAAAGATATTAATTGAGATATCTTTGTGTAATCCTTGCACCATTGATTCAGCATACAGAGCTGAAGAGGTCGCATGTGAAAACGAGCAAAGGGGATCGCGTCCGATGCAGCAGTCATAAGACCTAGAATTTCCATGCATAAGGCTACCGAAGGGAATGATTGTGACTGAAGATTTCGACAAGCTGAAATCAATTTTAGACGTCTCTTGTCTGTCAAAGACAGAGTCATGGACACTGAACAACACAAGTCGATTCGTATGAGATTCTGCTAAATGTAAAGACTGAGCAAGTACCAAGATATCGTCCAAATAAGGAAATACCACAATACCCTGTTCTCTGATTACAGACAGAAGGGCACCGAGAACCTTTGTAAAAATTCTTGGAGCTGTAGCTAGGCCAAACGGCAGAGCCACAAACTGGTAATGCTTGTCCAGAAAAGAGAATCTCAGGAACTGATAAGGATCTGGATGAATCGGAATATGCAGATATGCATCCTGTAAATCTATTGTGGACATATAATGCCCTTGCTGAACAAAAGGCAAGATAGTCCTTACAGTTACCATTTTGAACGTTGGTATCCTTACATAACGATTCAATATTTTTAGATCCAGAACTGGTCTGAAGGAATTCTCCTTCTTTGGTACAATGAAGAGATTTGAATAAAACCCCATCCCCTGTTCCGAAACTGGAACTGGCATAATTACTCCAGCCAACTCTAGATCTGAAACACAATTCAGAAATGCTTGAGCTTTCACTGGATTTACTGGGACACGGGAAAGAAAAAATCTCTTTGCAGGAGGTCTCATCTTGAAACCAATTCTGTACCCTTCTGAAACAATGTTCTGAATCCAAAGATTGTGAACAGAATTGATCCAAATTTCTTTGAAAAAACGTAACCTGCCCCCTACCAGCTGAGCTGGAATGAGGGCCGCACCTTCATGTGGACTTACAAGCAGGCTTTGCCTTTCTAGAAGGCTTGGATTTATTCCAGACTGGAGATGGTTTCCAAACTGAAACTGCTCCTGAGGATGAAGGATCAGGCTTTTGTTCTTTGTTGAAACGAAAGGAACGAAAACGATTATTAGCCCTGTTTTTACCCTTAGATTTTTTATCCTGTGGTAAAAAAGTTCCTTTCCCACCAGTAACAGTTGAGATAATAGAATCCAACTGAGAACCAAATAATTTGTTACCCTGGAAAGAAATGGAAAGTAGAGTTGATTTAGAAGCCATATCAGCATTCCAAGTCTTAAGCCATAAAGCTCTTCTAGCTAAAATAGCTAGAGACATAAACCTGACATCAACTCTGATAATATCAAAAATGGCATCACAGATAAAATTATTAGCATGCTGAAGAAGAATAATAATATTATGAGAATCATGATCCGTTACTTGTTGCTCTAAAGTTTCCAACCAAAAAGTTGAAGCTGCAGCAACATCAGCCAATGATATAGCAGGTCTAAGAAGATTACCTGAACACAGATAAGCTTTTCTTAGAAAGGATTCTTAAACGAAGTACCATCTGACGTAGGAATAGTAGTACGTTTAGCAAGGGTAGAAATAGCCCCATCAACTCTAGGGATTTTGTCCCAAAATTCTAATCTGTCAGATGGCACAGGATATAATTGCTTAAAACGTTTAGAAGGAGTAAATGAATTACCCAATTTATCCCATTCTTTAGAAATTACTTCAGAAATAGCATTAGGAACAGGAAAAACTTCTGGAATAACCACAGGAGATTTAAATACCTTATCTAAACGTTTAGAATTAGTATCAAGAGGACCAGAATCCTCTATTTCTAAAGCAATTAGTACTTCTTTAAGTAAAGAACGAATAAATTCCATTTTAAATAAATATGAAGATTTATCAGCATCAATCTCTGAGACAGAATCCTCTGAACCAGAAGAGTCATCAGAATCAGAATGATGATGTTCATTTAAAAATTCATCTGTAAGGAGAGAAGTTTTAAAAGATTTTTTATGTTTTCTAGAAGGAGAAATAACAGACATAGCCTTCTTGATGGATTCAGAAACAAAATCTCTTATGTTATCAGGAACATTCTGCACCTTAGATGTTGAAGGAACTGCAACAGGCAATGGTACATTACTAAAGGAAATATTATCTGCATTAACAAGTTTGTCATGACAATTAATACAAACAACAGCCGGAGGAATAGCTACCAAAAGTTTACAGCAGATACACTTAGCTTTGGTAGTTCCAGCACTAGACAGCGATTTTCCTGAAGTATCTTCTGACTCAGATGCAATGTGAGACATCTTGCAATATGTAAGAGAAAAAACAACATATAAAGCAAAATTGATCAAATTCCTTAAATGACAGTTTCAGGAATGGGAAAAAATGCCATAGAACAAGCTTCTAGCAACCAGAAGCAATGAAAAATGAGACTTAAATAATGTGGAGACAAAAGCGACGCCCATATTTTTTAGCGCCAAATAAGACGCCCACATTATTTGGCGCCTAAATGCTTTTGGCGCCAAAAATGACGCCACATCCGGAGCGCCGACATTTTTGGCGCAAAAGAACGTCAAAAAATGACGCAACTTCCGGCGACACGTATGACGCCGGAAACGGAAAAGATTTTTTGCGCCAAAAAAGTCTGCGCCAAGAATGACGCAATAAAATGAAGCATTTTCAGCCCCCGCGAGCCTAACAGCCGACAGGGAAAAAAGAGTCAAATTTTTAAGGTAAGAAAAAATGTTTGATTCAAATGCATTATCCCAAATATGAAACTGACTGTCTGAAAATAAGGAATGTTGAACATTCTGAGTCAAGGCAAATAAATGTTTGAATACATATATTTAGAACTTTATAAACAAAGTGCCCAACCATAGCTTAGAGTGTCACAGAAAATAAGATTTACTTACCCCAGGACACTCATTTACATGTTTGTAGAAAACCAAACCAGTACTGAAACGAGAATCAGCAGAGGTAATGGTATATATATAAGAGTATATTGTCGATCTGAAAAGGGAGGTAAGAGATGAATCTCTGCGACCGATAACAGAGAACCTATGAAATAGACCCCGTAGAAGGAGATCACTGCATTCAAATAGGCAATACTCTCCTCACATCCCTCTGACATTCACTGCACGCTGAGAGGAAAACCGGGCTCCAACTTGCTGCGGAGCGCATATCAACGTAGAATCTAGCACAAACTTACTTCACCACCTCCATAGGAGGCAAAGTTTGTAAAACTGAATTGTGGGTGTGGTGAGGGGTGTATTTATAGGCATTTTGAGGTTTGGGAAACTTTGCCCCTCCTGGTAGGAATGTATATCCCATACGTCACTAGCTCATGGACTCTTGCTAATTACATGAAAGAAATTCTTGTTTTTGATTACCACTGCCGGTGTAGTTACATGAGAATAAACACTAAATATATAGTGTTCCTCTTGTTATATAAGACAGACTGTTGTTATATAAAATTCCAAATGTGCCTTTAAGTGGATACCATAATATCCGTACTCTGGGTAATAATAAATTGACCGCTGCTACATAAACTGAACATCAACTTCGTAGTGTTACAATCTAGCAGATATGATCGGTAGGCAAAACAGAATTTATGTTTACCTGATAAATTACTTTCTCCAACGGTGTGTCCGGTCCACGGCGTCATCCTTACTTGTGGGATATTCTCCTCCCCAACAGGAAATGGCAAAGAGCCCAGCAAAGCTGGTCACATGATCCCTCCTAGGCTCCGCCTACCCCAGTCATTCGACCGACGTTAAGGAGGAATATTTGCATAGGAGAAACCATATGATACCGTGGTGACTGTAGTTAAAGAAAATAAATTATCAGACCTGATTAAAAAACCAGGGCGGGCCGTGGACCGGACACACCGTTGGAGAAAGTAATTTATCAGGTAAACATAAATTCTGTTTTCTCCAACATAGGTGTGTCCGGTCCACGGCGTCATCCTTACTTGTGGGAACCAATACCAAAGCTTTAGGACACGGATGAAGGGAGGGAGCAAATCAGGTCACCTAAATGGAAGGCACCACGGCTTGCAAAACCTTTCTCCCAAAAACAGCCTCAGAAGAAGCAAAAGTATCAAACTTGTAAAATTTGGTAAAAGTGTGCAGTGAAGACCAAGTCGCTGCCCTACATATCTTATCAACAGAAGCCTCGTTCTTGAAGGCCCATGTGGAAGCCACAGCCCTAGTGGAATGAGCTGTGATTCTTTCAGGAGGCTGCCGTCCGGCAGTCTCGTAAGCCAATCTGATGATGCTTGTAATCCAAAAAGAGAGAGAGGTAGAAGTTGCTTTTTGACCTCTCCTTTTACCAGAATAAACAACAAACAAGGAAGATGTTTGTCTAAAATCCTTTGTAGCATCTAAATAGAATTTTAGAGCGCGAACAACATCCAAATTGTGCAACAAACGTTCCTTCTTCGAAACTGGTTTCGGACACAAAGAAGGCACGACTATCTCCTGGTTAATGTTTTTGTTAGAAACAACTTTTGGAAGAAAACCAGGTTTAGTACGTAAAACCACCTTATCTGCATGGAACACCAGATAAGGAGGAGAACACTGCAGAGCAGATAATTCTGAAACTCTTCTGGCAGAAGAAATTGCAACCAAAAACAAAACTTTCCAAGATAATAACTTAATATCAACGGAATGTAAGGGTTCAAACGGAACCCCCTGAAGAACTGAAAGAACTAAGTTGAGACTCCAAGGAGGAGTCAAAGGTTTGTAAACAGGCTTGATTCTAACCAGAGCCTGAACAAAGGCTTGAACATCTGGCACAGCTGCCAGCTTTTTGTGGAGTAACACAGACAAGGCAGAAATCTGTCCCTTCAAGGAACTTGCAGATAATCCTTTCTCCAATCCTTCTTGAAGAAAGGATAGAATCTTAGGAATCTTTACCTTGTCCCAAGGGAATCCTTTAGATTCACACCAACAGATATATTTTTTCCATATTTTGTGGTAAATTTTTCTAGTTACAGGCTTTCTGGCCTGAACAAGAGTATCAATAACAGAATCTGAGAACCCTCGTTTTGATAAGATCAAGCGTTCAATCTCCAAGCAGTCAGCTGGAGTGAGACCAGATTCGGATGTTCGAACGGACCTTGAACAAGAAGGTCTCGTCTCAAAGGTAGCTTCCATGGTGGAGCCGATGACATATTCACCAGATCTGCATACCAAGTCCTGCGTGGCCACGCAGGAGCTATCAAGATCACCGACGCCCTCTCCTGATGGATCCTGGCTACCAGCCTGGGGATGAGAGGAAACGGCGGGAATACATAAGCTAGTTTGAAGGTCCAAGGTGCTACTAGTGCATCTACTAGAGTCGCCTTGGGATCCCTGGATCTGGACCCGTAGCAAGGAACCTTGAAGTTCTAACGAGAGGCCATCAGATCCATGTCTGGAATGCCCCACAGTTGAGTAATTTGGGCAAAGATTTCCGGATGGAGTTCCCACTCCCCCGGATGTAATGTCTGACGACTCAGAAAATCCGCTTCCCAATTTTCCACTCCTGGGATGTGGATTGCAGACAGGTGGCAGGAGTGAGTCTCCGCCCATTGAATGATTTTGGTCACTTCTTCCATCGCCAGGGAACTCCTTGTTCCCCCCTGATGGTTGATGTACGCAACAGTCGTCATGTTGTCTGATTGAAACCGTATGAACTTGGCCTTTGCTAGCTGAGGCCAAGCCTTGAGAGCATTGAATATCGCTCTCAGTTCCAGAATATTTATCGGTAGAAGAGATTCCTCCCAAGACCAAAGACCCTGAGCTTTCAGGGATCCCCAGACCGCGCCCCAGCCCATCAGACTGGCGTCGGTCGTGACAATGACCCACTCTGGTCTGCAGAAGGTCATCCCTTGTGACAGGTTGTCCAGGGACAGCCACCAACGGAGTGAGTCTCTGGTCCTCTGATTTACTTGTATCTTCGGAGACAAGTCTGTATAGTCCCCATTCCACTGACTGAGCATGCACAGTTGTAATGGTCTTAGATGAATGCGCGCAAAAGGAACTATGTCCATTGCCGCTACCATCAAACCTATTACTTCCATGCACTGCGCTATGGAAGGAAGAGGAACGGAATGAAGTGTTTGACAAGAGTTTAGAAGTTTTGTTTTTCTGGCCTCTGTCAGAAAAATCCTCATTTCTAAGGAGTCTATTATTGTTCCCAAGAAGGGAACCCTTGTCGACGGAGATAGAGAACTCTTTTCCACGTTCACTTTCCATCCGTGAGATCTGAGAAAGGCCAGGACTATGTCCGTGTGAGCCTTTGCTTGAGGAAGGGACGACGCTTGAATCAGAATGTCGTCCAAGTAAGGTACTACTGCAATGCCCCTTGGTCTTAGCACCGCTAGAAGGGACCCTAGTACCTTTGTGAAAATCCTTGGAGCAGTGGCTAATCCGAAAGGAAGCGCCACGAACTGGTAATGCTTGTCCAGGAATGCGAACCTTAGGAACCGATGATGTTCCTTGTGGATAGGAATATGTAGATACGCATCCTTTAAATCCACCGTGGTCATGAATTGACCTTCCTGGATGGAAGGAAGAATTGTTCGAATGGTTTCCATTTTGAACGATGGAACCTTGAGAAACTTGTTTAAGATCTTGAGATCTAAGATTGGTCTGAACGTTCCCTCTTTTTTGGGAACTATGAACAGATTGGAGTAGAACCCCATCCCTTGTTCTCCTAATGGAACAGGATGAATCACTCCCATTTTTAACAGGTCTTCTACACAATGTAAGAATGCCTGTCTTTTTATGTGGTCTGAAGACAATTGAGACCTGTGGAACCTCCCCCTTGGGGGAAGCCCCTTGAATTCCAGAAGATAACCTTGGGAGACTATTTCTAGTGCCCAAGGATCCAGAACATCTCTTGCCCAAGCCTGAGCGAAGAGAGAGAGTCTGCCCCCCACCAGATCCGGTCCCGGATCGGGGGCCAACATTTCATGCTGTCTTGGTAGCAGTGGCAGGTTTCTTGGCCTGCTTTCCCTTGTTCCAGCCTTGCATTGGTCTCCAGGCTGGCTTGGCTTGAGAAGTATTACCCTCTTGCTTAGAGGACGTAGCACTTGGGGCTGGTCCGTTTCTACGAAAGGGACGAAAATTAGGTTTATTTTTGGCCTTGAAAGACCTATCCTGAGGAAGGGCGTGGCCCTTACCCCCAGTGATATCAGAGATAATCTCTTTCAAGTCAGGGCCAAACAGCGTTTTCCCCTTGAAAGGAATGTTAAGGAGTTTGTTCTTGGAAGACGCATCAGCTGACCAAGATTTCAACCAAAGCGCTCTGCGCGCCACAATAGCAAACCCAGAATTCTTCGCCGCTAACCTAGCCAATTGCAAAGTGGCGTCTAGGGTGAAAGAATTAGCCAATTTGAGAGCACGGATTCTGTCCATAATCTCCTCATAAGGAGGAGAATCACTATCGATCGCCTTTACTAGCTCATCGAACCAGAAACACGCGGCTGTAGTGACAGGGACAATGCATGAAATTGGTTGTAGAAGGTAACCTTGCTGAACAAACATCTTTTTAAGCAAACCTTCTAATTTTTTATCCATAGGATCTTTGAAAGCACAACTATCTTCTATGGGTATAGTGGTGCGTTTGTTTAAAGTAGAAACCGCCCCCTCGACCTTGGGGACTGTCTGCCATAAGTCCTTTCTGGGGTCGACCATAGGAAACAATTTTTTAAATATGGGGGGAGGGACGAAAGGTATACCGGGCCTTTCCCATTCTTTATTTACAATGTCCGCCACCCGCTTGGGTATAGGAAAAGCTTCTGGGAGCCCCGGGACCTCTAGGAACTTGTCCATTTTACATAGTTTCTCTGGGATGAACAAATTCTCACAATCATCCAGAGTGGATAATACCTCCTTAAGCAGAGCGCGGAGATGTTCCAACTTAAATTTAAATGTAATCACATCGGGTTCAGCTTGTTGAGAAATTTTCCCTGAATCTGAAATTTCTCCCTCAGACAAAACCTCCCTGGCCCCCTCAGACTGGTGTAGGGGCATTTCAGAACCATTATCATCAGCGTCCTCATGCTCTTCAGTATCTAAAACAGAGCAGTCGCGCTTACGCTGATAAGTGGGCATTTTGGCTAAAATGTTTTTGATAGAATTATCCATTACAGCCGTTAATTGTTGCATAGTAAGGAGTATTGGCGCGCTAGATGTACTAGGGGCCTCCTGAGTGGGCAAGACTCGTGTAGACGAAGGAGGGAATGATGCAGTACCATGCTTACTCCCCTCACTTGAGGAATCATCTTGGGCATCATTATCAGTGTCACATAAATCACATTTATTTAAATGAGAAGGAACCTTGGCTTCCCCACATTCAGAACACAGTCTATCTGGTAGTTCAGACATGTTAAACAGGCATAAACTTGATAACAAAGTACAAAAAACGTTTTAAAATAAAACCGTTACTGTCACTTTAAATTTTAAACTGAACACACTTTATTACTGCAATTGCGAAAAAGTATGAAGGAATTGTTCAAAATTCACCAAAATTTCACCACAGTGTCTTAAAGCCTTAAAAGTATTGCACACCAAATTTGGAAGCTTTAACCCTTAAAATAACGGAACCGGAGCCGTTTTTAACTTTAACCCCTTTACAGTCCCTGGTATCTGCTTTGCTGAGACCCAACCAAGCCCAAAGGGGAATACGATACCAAATAACGCCTTCAGAAAGTCTTTTCTATGTATCAGAGCTCCTCACACATGCGACTGCATGTCATGCTTCTCAAAAACAAGTGCGCAATACCGGCGCGAAAATGAGGCTCTGCCTATGATTAGGGAAAGCCCCTAGAGAATAAGGTGTCTAAAACAGTGCCTGCCGATATTATTTTACAAAAATACCCAGATTAAATGATTCCTCAAGGCTAAATATGTGTAATATATGAATCGATTTAGCCCAGAAAATGTCTACAGTCTTAATAAGCCCTTGTGAAGCCCTTATTTACTGTCTGAATAAAAATGGCTTACCGGATCCCATAGGGAAAATGACAGCTTCCAGCATTACATCGTCTTGTTAGAATGTGTCATACCTCAAGCAGCAAAAGACTGCTCACTGTTCCCCCAACTGAAGTTAATTCCTCTCAACAGTCCTGTGTGGAACAGCCATGGATTTTAGTAACGGTTGCTAAAATCATTTTCCTCTTACAAACAGAAATCTTCATCTCTTTTCTGTTTCAGAGTAAATAGTACATACCAGCACTATTTTAAAATAACAAACTCTTGATTGAATAATAAAAACTACAGTTAAACACTAAAAAACTCTAAGCCATCTCCGTGGAGATGTTGCCTGTACAACGGCAAAGAGAATGACTGGGGTAGGCGGAGCCTAGGAGGGATCATGTGACCAGCTTTGCTGGGCTCTTTGCCATTTCCTGTTGGGGAGGAGAATATCCCACAAGTAAGGATGACGCCGTGGACCGGACACACCTATGTTGGAGAAATATATGTTAATTGCGGTTTAACATTCCCAGGAGATATCATATAAGTGCGGTATTTAACACCTGTTTAATCAATGCTTTTTAGAAGTAATATATGTGCTGCTAACAGTTCAGTCTCGGTTAATCTAATTTGAAGACTGTCATGCTGTCAACTAAAACACAGGCTGATTTGGAAAAAAGCTTAGTAAATTCACGAGTAGTGTGCTCCCGTTACCTTAATTCAGTATTGCATATAAGTATTGCATAAACGATAATACATATGTAGTTATACTTCAGTGTTACTACTGCTAAGGTTCATGAATACTGAATCATTAACTGGCTGCCATAGTACAAGTTTGAGCTATGAGCTATCCGGCGGCTATATAAACACCAGCGTTCTGCCCCAATTATCCACACCCAACTAAGGTTTGCTTATTTCGGTACAAAGTATGGTTTAAGATCGAGGTTCCTAAGGCTAGCTAAAAATACATGAGCTCCAAGGGCTCATCACCAGTACCCTAGCGTCCCTAACGTCCCTAACATGTTTCGCCTCGCAGCTTTTTCAAAGACCCTTTGAAAAAGCCGCGAGGCGAAACATGTTACTAGCCCCAACACCATATATTTAATTTATTAAAGATACTACATATCCACTATACCCACTATTACATGCTCTATAAGTAAGATTTTCTTGGCTCCTAAGAGTGTTTTTAAGTGTGTGTTTTCCATTTTTAATTAGCCTTTAATAAAAGTTAATTTTTAATGTAAATTAGTTTATCCAGACAGTTTTGTCTTTGTTCTTTGCACATTCTTGCATGACTCTCTCTGTTACCACAATTTGATTTAATTGAGTAATCACCAGAGTGCTACAAATGTAGTCTATCCCAAATAAGGTCACCCAACCTATCTGTCAGTTTTTTGAACAAACAAAGCAGATGTTTAAAGAAAATCTTTAGTAGCTTGTAAATAATACTTTAAAGCACGAACCACGTCAAGATTGTGTAATAGACGTTCCTTCTTTGAAGAAGGATTAGGACACAAGGATGGAACAACAATCTTCTGATTGATATTCTTATTAGATACCACCTTAGGTAAAAACCCAGGTTTGGTACGCAGAACTACCTTATCTGCATGGAAGATCAGATAAGGAGAATCACATTGTAAGGCAGAAAAATCGGAAACTCTACGAGCCGAGGAAATAGCTACCAAAAAAAGAACTTTCCAAGATAAAAGCTTGATATCTATAGAATGAAGAGGTTCAAACGGAACCCCCTGAAGAACTTTAAGAACCAAATTTAAGCTCCAAGGTGGAGCAACAGGTTTAAACACAGGCTTGATTCTAACTAAAGCCTGACAAAATGCCTGAACGTCTGGAACATCCGCCAGACGCTTGTGCAAAAGAATAGACAGCGCAGAAATCTGTCCCTTTAAGGAACTAGCTGACAATCCTTTCTCCAATCCTTCTTGGAGAAAAGATAATATCCTGGGAATCCTGACCTTACTCCATGAGTAGCCCTTGGATTCACACCAATAAAGATATTTACGCCATATCTTATGATAGATTTTCCTGGTGACAGGCTTTCGTGCCTGAATTAAGGTATCAATGACTGACTCGGAGAAACCACGCTTTGATAAAATCAAGCGTTCAATCTCCAGGCAGTCAGCCTCAGAGAAATTAGATTTGGATGGTTGAAAGGACCTTGAAGTAGAAGGTCCTGTCTCAGCGGCAGAGTCCAAGGTGGAAAGGATGACATGTCCACCAGATCTGCATACCAAGTCCTGCAAGGCCACGCAGGCGCTATCAAGATCACCGATGCTCTCTCCTGCTTGATTTTGGCAATCAGACGAGGGAGCAGAGGAAACGGTGGAAACACATAAGCCAGGTTGAAGGACCAAGGCGCTGCTAGAGCATCTATCAGCGTTGCCTTGGGGTCCCTGGACCTGGATCCGTAACAAGGAAGCTTGGCGTTCTGGCGAGACGCCATGAGATCCAGTTCTGGTTTGCCCCAACGATGAATCAATTGTGCAAACACCTCCGGATGGAGTTCCCACTCCCCCGGATGAAAAGTCTGTCAACTTAGAAAATCCGCCTCCCAGTTCTCTACACCTGGGATATGGATAGCTGATAGGTGGCAAGAGTGAATCTCTGCCCAGCGAATTATCTTTGAGACTTCTAACATCGCTAGGGAACTCCTTGTTCCCCCTTGATGGTTGATGTAAGACAGTCGTGATGTTGTCTGACTGAAATCTGATGAACCTCATTATCGCTAGCTGAGGCCAAGCCTGAAGAGCATTGAATATCGCTCTTAGTTCCAGAATGTTTATTGGAAGGAGTGTCTCCTCCTGAGTCCACGAACCCTGAGCCTTCAGGGAGTTCCAGACTGCCCCCCAACCTAGAAGGTTGGCATCTGTTGTTACAATTGTCCAATCTGGCCTGCGAAAGGTCATTCCGTTGGACAGATGGACCCGAGATAGCCACCAGAGAAGAGAATCCCTGGTCTCTTGATCCAGATTTAGTAGAGGGGACAAATCTGTGTAATCCCCATTCCACTGACTGAGCATGCATAGTTGCAGCGGTCTGAGATGTAGACGTGCAAACGGCACTATGTCCATTGCCGCTACCATTAAGCCGATTACTTCCATACACTGAGCCACCGAAGGGCGAGAAGTGGAATAAAGAACACGGCAGGAATTTAGAAGTTTTGATAACCTGGACTCTGTCAGGTAAATCCTCATTTCTACAGAATCTATTAGAGTTCCCAGAAAGGAGACTCTTGTGAGAGGGGATAGAGAACTCTTTTCCTCGTTCACCTTCCACCCATGCGACCTCAGAAATGCCAGAACTATGTCCGTATGAGACTTGGCAATTTGGAAATTTGACGCCTGTATCAGAATGTCATCTAAATAAGGGGCCACTGCTATGCCCCGCAGTCTTAGGACTGCCAGAAGTGACCCCAGAACCTTTGTAAAGATTCTTGGGGCTGTAGCTAACCCAAAGGGAAGAGCCACAAACTGGTAATGCCTGTTCAGGAAGGCAAACCTGAGAAACCGATGATGATCTTTGTGTATCGGAATGTGAAGATAAGCATCCTTTAAATCCACTGTAGTCATGTATTGACCCTCCTCGATCATAGGTAGGATGGTACGAATAGTCTCCATCTTGAATGATGGAACTCTGAGGAATTTGTTTAAAATCTTGAGATCTAAAATTGGTCTGAAGGTTCCCTCTTTTTTGGGAACCACAAACAGATTTGAGTAAAATCCCTGTCCTTGTTCCTCCTGTGGAACTGGATGGATCACTCCCATAACAAGGAGGTCTTGAACACAGTGTAAGAATGCCTCTCTCTTTATCTGGTTTGCAGATAATTGTGAAAGGTGAAATCTCCCTTTTGGAGGAGAAGCTTTGAAGTCCAGAAGATACCCCTGGGATACAATTTCCAACGCCAAGGGATCCTGGACATCTCTTGCCCAAGCCTGGGCGAAGAGCGAAAGTCTGCCCCCTACTAGATCCGTTACCGGATAGGGGGCTGATACTTCATGCTGTCTTAGGGGCAGCAGCAGGCTTTTTGGCCTGCTTACCTTTGTTCCAGGTCTAGTTAGGTCTCCAGACCGACTTGGACTGGGCAAAAGTTCCCTCTTGTTTTGCATTAGAGGAAGTTGATGCCGTACTCGCCTTGAAGTTTCGAAAGGCACGAAAATTTGTCTGTTTGGCCCTTGATTTGGACCTATCCTGAGGAAGGGCATGACCTTTTCCTCCAGTGATATCAGAAATGATCTCCTTCAAACCAGGCCTGAATAGGGTTTGCTCCTTGAAGGGAATGTTAAGCAGCTTAGACTTTGAAGTAACGTCAGCTGACCATGATTTAAGCCATAGCGCCCTGCGCGCTTGAATAGCAAAACCAGAATTTTTAGCCGTTAGTTTAGTCAAATGAACAATGGCATCAGAAACAAAAGAATTGGGTAGCTTAAGTGCTCTAAGCTTGTCAAGTATGTCATCCAATGGGTTCTCTACCTGTAAAGCCTCTTCCAGAGACTCAAAACAGAAAGCCGCAGCAGCAGTGACTGGGGCAATGCATGTAAGGGGCTGTAGAATAAAACCTTGTTGAATAAACATTTTCTTAAGGTAACCCTCTAACTTTTTATCCATTGGATCGGAGAAAGCACAACTGTCCTCGACAGGGATAGTAGTACGCTTAGCTAGGGTAGAAACTGCTCCCTACACCTTAGGGACTGTCTGCCATAAGTCCCGTGTGGTGGCATCTATTGGAAACATTTTCTTAAAAATAGGAGGGGGAGAGAATGGCACACCTGGTCTATCCCATTCCTTAGTAATAATTTCTGTAAACCTTTTAGGTATTGGAAAAACATCAGTGCACACCGGCACTGCATAGTATTTGTCCAATCTACACAATTTTTTTGGCACTGCAATTGTATCACAGTCATTCAGAGCAGCTAAAACCTCCCTGAGCAACATGCGGAGGTTTTCAAGCTTAAATTTAAATGTAGACATATCAGAATCAGGTTGAATCTTTTACCCTGAGTCAGAAACATCACCCACAGAAAGAAGCTCTCCTTCCTCAGCTCTTCCTCAGCTCTTAAAGCGGCAGTATGCTCTGTATTTCTTCTAACTCCAGAGCTGTCTCGCTTTCCTCTAAACCCAGGTAGTCTGGATAATACCGCAGACAGGGTATTATTCATGACCGCCGCCATGTCTTGTAAAGTAAACGCTATGGGCGCACTAGATGTACTTGGCGTCATTAGAGCGTGAGTCCCTTGAGCGGGAGTCAAAGGGTCTGACACGTGGGGCGAGTTAGTCGGCATAACTTCCCCCTCGTCAGATTCCTCTGGTGATAAATTTTTTAAAGACAGAATATGCTCTTTATTGCTTAAAGTGAAATCAGTATATTTGGTACACATTCTAAGAGGGGGTTCCACCATGGCTTCTAAACATAATGAACAAGGAGTTTCCTCTATGTCAGACATGTTTAAACAGACTAGCAATGAGACCAGCAAGCTTGGAAAACACTTTAAATCAAGTTAACAAGCAAAAAATAAAAACGGTACTGTGCCTTTAAGAGAAACAAATTTTGTCCGAATTTGAAAAACAGTGAAAAAAAAACAGTAAATCAAACGAAATTTTTACAGTGTGTATAATAAGCTAACAGAGCCATGCACCCACTTGCAAATGGATGATTAACCCCTTAGTTCAAAAAACGAATAAAAAAAACGATATAGATGTTTTTTAACAGCACACCAAACTGCCACAGCCTTGCTGTGGGCCTACCTTCCCCAACAAATGATTTTGGAAAGCCTAAGAGCCCTTGAGAGAGGTCCTATAGCATTCAGGGGACTCCTGGAGGAAGCTGGATGTCTCAGTCTGTAAAAGTTCTTGCGCAAAAAAGCGCTAAATTAGGCCCCTCCCACTCATAGTAACACAGTGGAAAGCCTCAGGAAACTGTTTCTAGGCAAATTTAAGCCAGCCATGTGGAAAAAAACTAGGCCCCAATAAAGTTTTATCACCAAAGTATATATAAAAAAACGTTTAAACATGCCAGCAAACGTTTTATATTGCAAATCCATAAGAGTATTACCTCAGAAAGTAAGCATGATACCAGTCGCTATTAAATCACTGTATTCAGGCTTACCTTACATAAATCTGGTATCAGCAGCATTTTCTAGCATTCACATCTTCTAGAAAAAAAATTAACTGCACATACCTCATAGCAGGATAACCATTCCCCCGCTGAAGTTACCTCTCTCTTCAGTCATGTGTGAGAACAGCAATGGATCTTAGTTACAACCTGCTAAGATCATAGAAATCACAGGCAGATTCTTCTTGTATTTTCTGCCTGGGACAAAATAGTACAACTCCGGTACCATTTAAAAATAACACCACCAAAATACGTTACACCACTTCTCTCTTACTACCTCCATGCTTGTTGAGAGTTGCAAGAGAATGACTGGATATGGCAGTTAGGGGAGGAGCTATATAGCAGCTCTGCTGTGGGTGATCCTCTTGCAACATCCTGTTGGGAAGGAGAATATCCCACAAGTAATGGATGATCCGTGGACTGGATACACCTTACAAGAGAAAATAAGATTATTATGTTTTGAGTATGCCTTGAGTGCAAGTTTTGAAGACATATGGAGTCCAGACTACTTTGCTACCCTGAATTGTGAGCAGCACCAGTGAAGATTTGTGTCACACTGATAGGAGTGGGTTCAGGAGCTCATGTGAGATGATGTAAAATTTAAGGCCGTCTTGTGCTCTAAAAGGGGCCAGAGGAATAGACTTCTTAGCAGAACCACCCCTTTTAGGAATGATTGAATAAACAGGTAGACAAAGCAAGTTTTTTCTCCAACATAGGTGTGTCCGGTCCACGGCGTCATCCTTACTTGTGGGATATTCTCTTCCCCAACAGGAAATGGCAAAGAGCCCAGCAAAGCTGGTCACATGATCCCTCCTAGGCTCCGCCTACCCCAGTCATTCTCTTTGCCGTTGTACAGGCAACATCTCCACGGAGATGGCTTAGAGTTTTTTAGTGTTTAACTGTAGTTTTTTATTATTCAATCAAGAGTTTGTTATTTTGAAATAGTGCTGGTATGTACTATTTACTCAGAAACAGAAAAGAGATGAAGATTTCTGTTTGTATGAGGAAAATGATTTTAGCAACCGTAACTAAAATCCATGGCTGTTCCACACAGGACTGTTGAGAGCAATTAACTTCAGTTGGGGGAACAGTGTGCAGTCTCTTGCTGCTTGAGGTATGACACATTCTAACAAGACGATGTAATGCTGGAAGCTGTCATTTTCCCTATGGGATCCGGTAAGCCATGTTTATTACGATCGTAAATAAGGGCTTCACAAGGGCTTATTAAGACTGTAGACTTTTCTGGGCTAAATCGATTCATTATTAACACATATTTAGCCTTGAGGAATCATTTTATCTGGGTATTTTGATATAATAATATCGGCAGGCACTGTATTAGACACCTTATTTCTTAGGGGCTTTCCCAAAGCATAAGCAGAGCCTCATTTTCGCGCCGGTGTGGCGCACTTGTTTTTGAGAGGCATGGCATGCAGTCGCATGTGAGAGGAGCTCTGATACTTAGAAAAGACTTTCTGAAGGCGTCATTTGGTATCGTATTCCCCTTTGGGTTTGGTTGGGTCTCAGCAAAGCAGATACCAGGGACTGTAAAGGGGTTAAAGTTTTAAAACGGCTCCGGTTCCGTTATTTTAAGGGTTAAAGCTTCCAAATTTGGTGTGCAATACTTTTAAGGCTTTATGACACTGTGGTGAAAATTTGGTGAATTTTGAACAATTCCTTCATGTTTTTTCGCAATTGCAGTAATAAAGTGTGTTCAGTTTAAAATTTAAAGTGACAGTAACGGTTTTATTTTAAAACGTTTTTTGTACTTTCTTATCAAGTTTAACATGTCTGAACTACCAGATAGACTGTGTTCTGAATGTGGGGAAGCCAGAATTCCTATTCATTTAAATAAATGTGATTTATGTGATAATGACAATGATGCCCAAGATGATTCCTCAAGTGAGGGGAGTAAGCATGGTACTGCATCATTCCCTCCTTCGTCTACACGAGTCTTGCCCACTCAGGAGGCCCCTAGTACATCTAGCGCGCCAATACTCCTTACTATGCAACAATTAACGGCTGTAATGGATAATTCTGTCAAAAACATTTTAGCCAAAATGAACCCTTGTCAGCGTAAGCGTGGCTGCTCTGTTTTAGTTACTGAAGAGCATGACGACGCTGATATTAATATCTCTGAAGGGCCCCTAACCCAATCTGAGGGGGCCAGGGAGGTTTTGTCTGAGGGAGAAATTACTGATTCAGGGAACATTTCTCAACAGGCTGAACCTGATGTGATTGCATTTAAATTTAAGTTGGAACATCTCCGCATTTTGCTTAAGGAGGTATTATCCACTCTGGATGATTGTGAAAAGTTGGTCATCCCAGAGAAACTATGTAAAATGGACAAGTTCCTAGAGGTGCCGGGGCTCCCAGAAGCTTTTCCTATACCCAAGCGGGTGGCGGACATTGTTAATAAAGAATGGGAAAGGCCCGGTATTCCTTTCGTCCCTCCCCCCATATTTAAAAAATTGTTTCCTATGGTCGACCCCAGAAAGGACTTATGGCAGACAGTCCCCAAGGTCGAGGGAGCGGTTTCTACTTTAAACAAACGCACCACTATACCCATAGAGGATAGTTGTGCTTTCAAAGATCCTATGGATAAAAAATTAGAAGGTTTGCTTAAAAAGATGTTTGTTCAGCAGGGTTACCTTCTACAACCAATTTCATGCATTGTCCCTGTCACTACAGCCGCATGTTTCTGGTTTGATGAACTGATAAAGGCGCTCGATAGTGATTCTCCTCCTTATGAGGAGATTATGGACAGAATCAATGCTCTCAAATTGGCTAATTCTTTCACCCTAGACGCCACTTTGCAATTGGCTAGGTTAGCGGCTAAGAATTCTGGGTTTGCTATTGTGGCGCGCAGAGCGCTTTGGTTGAAATCTTGGTCGGCTGATGCGTCTTCCAAGAACAAGCTACTAAACATTCCTTTCAAGGGGAAAACGCTGTTTGGCCCTGACTTGAAAGAGATTATCTCTGATATCACTGGGGGTAAGGGCCACGCCCTTCCTCAGGATCGGCCTTTCAAGGCAAAAAATAGACCTAATTTTCGTCCCTTTCGTAAAAACGGACCAGCCCAAAGTGCTACGTCCTCTAAGCAAGAGGGTAATACTTCTCAAGCCAAGCCAGCTTGGAGACCAATGCAAGGCTGGAACAAGGGAAAGCAGGCCAAGAAACCTGCCACTGCTACCAAGACAGCATGAAATATTGGCCCCCGATCCGGGACCGGATCTGGTGGGGGGCAGACTCTCTCTCTTCGCTCAGGCTTGGGCAAGAGATGTTCTGGATCCTTGGGCGCTAGAAATAGTCTCCCAGGGTTATCTTCTGGAATTCAAGGGACTTCCCCCAAGGGGGAGGTTCCACAGGTCTCAGTTGTCTTCAGACCACATAACAAGACAGGCGTTCTTACATTGTGTAGAAGACCTGTTAAAAATGGGAGTGATTCATCCTGTTCCATTAAGAGAACAAGGGATGGGGTTCTACTCCAATCTGTTCATAGTTCCCAAAAAAGAGGGAACGTTCAGACCAATCTTAGATCTCAAGATCTTAAACAAGTTTCTCAAGGTTCCATCGTTCAAGATGGAAACCATTCGAACTATTCTTCCTTCCATCCAGGAAGGTCAATTCATGACCACGGTGGATTTAAAGGATGCGTATCTACATATTCCTATCCACAAGGAACATCATCGGTTCCTAAGGTTTGCATTCCTGGACAAACATTACCAGTTCGTGGCGCTTCCTTTCGGATTAGCCACTGCTCCAAGGATTTTCACAAAGGTACTAGGGTCCCTTCTAGCGGTGCTAAGACCAAGGGGCATTGCAGTAGTACCTTACCTGGACGACATTCTGATTCAAGCGTCGTCCCTTCCTCAAGCAAAGGCTCACACGGACATCGTCCTGGCCTTTCTCAGATCTCACGGCTGGAAAGTGAACGTGGAAAAGAGTTCTCTATCCCCGTCAACAAGGGTTCCCTTCTTGGGAACAATTATAGACTCCTTAGAAATGAGGATTTTTCTAACAGAGGCCAGAAAAACAAAACTTCTAGACTCTTGTCGGATACTTCATTCCGTTCCTCTTCCTTCCATAGCTCAGTGCATGGAAGTGATCGGGTTGATGGTAGCGGCAATGGACATAGTTCCTTTTGCGCGCATTCATCTAAGACCATTACAACTGTGCATGCTCAGTCAGTGGAATGGGGACTATACAGACTTGTCTCCAAAGATACAAGTAAATCAGAGGACCAGAGACTCACTCCGTTGGTGGCTGTCCCTGGACAACCTGTCACAAGGGATGACATTCCGCAGACCAGAGTGGGTCATTGTCACGACCGACGCCAGTCTGATGGGCTGGGGCGCGGTCTGGGGATCCCTGAAAGCTCAGGGTCTTTGGTCTCGGGAAGAATCTCTTCTACCGATAAATATTCTGGAACTGAGAGCGATATTCAATGCTCTCAAGGCTTGGCCTCAGCTAGTGAGGACCAAGTTCATACGGTTTCAATCAGACAACATGACGACTGTTGCGTACATCAACCATCAGGGGGGAACAAGGAGTTCCCTAGCAATGGAAGAAGTGACCAAAATCATTCTATGGGCGGAGTCTCACTCCTGCCACCTGTCTGCTATCCACATCCCAGGAGTGGAAAATTGGGAAGCGGATTTTCTGAGTCGTCAGACATTGCATCCGGGGGAGTGGGAACTCCATCCGGAAATCTTTGCCCAAGTCACTCAGCTGTGGGGCATTCCAGACATGGATCTAATGGCCTCTCGTCAGAACTTCAAAGTTCCCTGCTACGGGTCCAGATCCAGGGATCCCAAGGCGGCTCTAGTGGATGCACTAGTAGCACCTTGGACCTTCAAACTAGCTTATGTGTTCCCGCCGTTTCCTCTCATCCCCAGGCTGGTAGCCAGGATCAATCAGGAGAGGGCGTCGGTGATCTTGATAGCTCCTGCGTGGCCACGCAGGACTTGGTATGCAGATCTGGTGAATATGTCATCGGCTCCACCTTGGAAGCTACCTTTGAGACGAGACCTTCTTGTTCAGGGTCCGTTCGAACATCCGAATCTGGTTTCACTCCAGCTGACTGCTTGGAGATTGAACGCTTGATTTTATCGAAGCGAGGATTCTCAGATTCCGTTATCGATACTCTTGTTCAGGCCAGAAAGCCTGTGACTCGAAAGATTTACCACAAGATTTGGAAAAAATATATCTGTTGGTGTGAATCTAAAGGATTCCCTTGGGACAAGGTTAAGATTCCTAGGATTCTATCCTTCCTTCAAGAAGGATTGGAAAAAGGATTATCTGCAAGTTCCCTGAAGGGACAGATTTCCGCCTTGTCGGTGTTACTTCACAAAAAGCTGGCAGCTGTGCCAGATGTTCAAGCCTTTGTTCAGGCTCTGGTTAGAATCAAGCCTGTTTACAAACCTTTGACTCCTCCTTGGAGTCTCAATTTAGTTCTTTCAGTTCTTCAGGGGGTTCCGTTTGAACCCTTGCATTCCGTTGATATTAAATTATTATCTTGGAAAGTTTTGTTTTTGGTTGCAATTTCTTCTGCTAGAAGAGTTTCAGAATTATCTGCTCTGCAGTGTTCTCCTCCTTATCTGGTGTTCCATGCAGATAAGGTGGTTTTGCGTACTAAACCTGGTTTTCTTCCGAAAGTTGTTTCTAACAAAAACATTAACCAGGAGATTATCGTACCTTCTCTGTGTCCGAAACCAGTTTCAAAGAAGGAACGTTTGTTGCACAATTTGGATGTTGTTCGCGCTCTAAAATTCTATTTAGATGCTACAAAGGATTTTAGACAAACATCTTCCTTGTTTGTTGTTTATTCCGGTAAAAGGAGAGGTCAAAAAGCAACTTCTACCTCTCTCTCTTTTTGGATTAAAAGCATCATCAGATTGGCTTACGAGACTGCCGGACGGCAGCCTCCCGAAAGAATCACGGCTCATTCAACTAGGGCTGTGGCTTCCACATGGGCCTTCAAGAACGAGGCTTCTGTTGATCAGATATGTAGGGCAGCGACTTGGTCTTCACTGCACACTTTTACCAAATTTTACAAGTTTGATACTTTTGCTTCTTCTGAGGCTATTTTTGGGAGAAAGGTTTTGCAAGCCGTGGTGCCTTCCATTTAGGTGACCTGATTTGCTCCCTCCCTTCATCCGTGTCCTAAAGCTTTGGTATTGGTTCCCACAAGTAAGGATGACGCCGTGGACCGGACACACCTATGTTGGAGAAAACAGAATTTATGTTTACCTGATAAATTACTTTCTCCAACGGTGTGTCCGGTCCACGGCCCGCCCTGGTTTTTTTTTAATCAGGTCTGATATTTTATTTTCTTTAACTACAGTCACCACGGTACCATATGGTTTCTCCTATGCAAATATTCCTCCTTAACGTCGGTCGAATGACTGGGGTAGGCGGAGCCTAGGAGGGATCATGTGACCAGCTTTGCTGGGCTCTTTGCCATTTCCTGTTGGGGAAGAGAATATCCCACAAGTAAGGATGACGCCGTGGACCGGACACACCGTTGGAGAAAGTAATTTATCAGGTAAACATAAATTCTGTTATTATACAGGAACTGGAGACTTAAGATATTGGAAGCAGGATAGGACGGCAGTAGCGTCCACACAGGAACTGGAATAAGGAGACGTACCCCCTCTAGGACCATAGACAAAAGTCCCCACTTTAGGGGTAGGAACTGGAGTATCCACTTTAGGGAGCTGAGTACTGGAGTGCCCACTTGGACTGAAGACAGGAGAGCCCACTCTAAGGCTCAGACTGGAGTACCCACCTGAGGCTGAGGAACAAGATACAGATGCTTGTCAGATACCCACTGCAGGACTTGGGTACTGAAGCGGGATACCAGTGCTTGACAGACGCCCTATGCAAGGCTTACATGCTGGAGCAGGATAGCAGTGTTTGGCAGATACCCTCTGCAGGGCTTGGGTACAGGAGTAGGATACCTGTGCTTGGCAAACGCCCTCAGCAAGGCTATGGAACTGGAGCAAAATACCTGTGCTTGGCAGACATCCTGCTCCAGTACCCAAGCCCTGGAAAGGATACTGGTGCTTAGCAGACGTCTTCTGCAGGACTTGGATACAGGAGTATTATACCAGTGCTTGGCTAGGGTACTGGAGCTGGATACCGGTGCTTAGCAGATACCCTCTGCAGGGCTTGTGTAAGGAAGCAGCAGTATACTGTTGATTGGCAGACACTCTCTGCAGGGATAGGGTACTGGAGTTGGATACTGGTATGACAGTTTGGTGACACTGGATAAAAAGATAGCAGAGACAGGCAGGTAACGAGAGAGTAGTCAGAAATCTAGCTGAGGTCAGTTACCAGAAAGCAGTTTGATCAGTCATCAAACATTGGTGTATCAATCAGAAATCAAGCCAAGTTCAGAACACCAGATAAAAACAGTCCAATCCTTCGTAGTACACTATGAAGATCCAAAAGAGAGGTCAGGAGACAAGCCAGATTCAGGAATCAGAAAAAACGCTGAACAGGAATTTAGGGTCAGGACAGAGGCACAAACAAAGCTGGTAAACCGAAATGTCAGGGCAGTGAGTGGTCTGTGAGGCTGCCTTAAAAACCAGTGCTGATAAGAAACTACCAGCAGCTGACAAGCAGGTGGAGCCAGAGAGCTAGCAGCACAAAGAAACTCTCAGCCTCAGCCAGAGCCCCTCAGTAGTTCAGCAACAGAGCAACAGGCTGAGAGAGGCTCTTTTGATGGTAGTGGCTGGTACCCTCTGTGCACTAGTCTCAGTGTGAGGACTAACAGAGTGTGATGAAAGCAGTTCTGCCTTCTTGTCTCAGTTACATGGTTTCCTCACCCACTGGCTTGCATAGACTACTCTCCTGATAGAATGAATCTCTCTGCCTGTGGCACACGAGAAATGAAAGGCTTCAGGAAAAACCCAACTCTGTACTTCTAACATACCAGACCTTACTTTGGCTGAATTTGAGAGATCTGAAAAAATATATAATGAATGTCTATTTCTGGCAAAAACTACAGCAATACCTGTGAAGAAAACCTATCCTGCTACACTAAAGGGATGATATTTGAGGCTGTGTTTCTCTTCTTTAGACGTTCTAAACTACAACTGGATTATTCTTGTGGTCCATCATATCACATAGTGAAAACCTGTCAGTTACAGTTATAATTGTATCTTCAGATTAAAACATTTATTATGGGCCAGATTAAAAATGTGTTTTCAATATTTGATCTTGCTAGGATTATATCAACAGGATATGGTATTTTTAAAAAAATTTAAATTACACCTTTGGCAACATAATAAGCATGTTATTTGATCCCCTCAACCAGTGGACATTACAATAATTTACAGTGACAGCTGCACTCTATTAACCATACTTTCATTGTAGCATGAACAAAGCAGTCCACAGCTGCATTCCTTACTTGTGGGAAATACTGAACCTGGCCACCAGGAGGAGGCAAAGAAACCCCAGCCAAAGGTTTAAATACCTCCCCCACTTCCTCATAACCCCAGTCATTCTGCCGAGGGAACAAGGAACAGTAGGAGAAATATCAGGGTGAAAAAGGTGCCAGAAGAAAAAAATTCAATATTTAGGGCCGCCCATCAGAGAACACGGGCAGGAGCTGTGGACTCTTCCCATACAGATGGAAATGAAAATTATCAGGTAAGCATAATTTATGTTTTCCATCTTAATATGGGAAGAGTCCACAGCTGCATTCTTACAGGAAACATATATCCAAGCTCTAGAGTACACGGAATGCTAACGGGAGGGAAAAAAGAGAGGCGGACCCAAATCTGAGGGCACCACAGCCTCAAAATCTTTTTTCCCTGAAGGCTGCTTCAGCAGAAGCAAAAACATCAAACTTGTAACATTTTGGAAAAAGTATGTAAGGAGAACCAGATAGCCGCCTTACAAATCTGATCCATAGAGGCCTCATTTTTGAAGGCTCAAGAGGAAACCACTGCTCTCGTAGAATGAGCCGTAATCCTCAGAGAAGGCTTATGTCCCGCCGTTTCTATGCTAAACAGATGACACTCCTCAGACAAAAAGATAAGGAAGTCGAAGAGGCCCTCTGACCCCTACGCTTCCCGGAACAGAGAACAAACAGAGAAAGAGGTTTGTCTAAATTCCTTCATGGCTGAAGAGAGAACTTTAAGGCACAAACCACATCCAGAAATAAGTTGTAAACGTTCCTTTGCCGAAGGAGGATTAGAACATAAGAAAGGAACCACAATCTCTTGATTGATGTTGCGAATTGACACAACCTTAGGAAGAAAACCTAACTTGGTTCGTAAAAGAGCCTTTATCGCATGAAAAGCCAGATAAGGAGGGACGCATTGCAAGGCAGCAATCACAGATACTCTACACGCAGAAGCAATAGTCAGTAGAAAAAGAACCTTCCAAGACAATAATTTAATGTCTACTTCATGCATAGGCTCCAACGGAGCCCGTTGCAAAAACTGTCCCTTCAGGACTTGCAGAAAAGCCCTTCTCCAGTTCATCCTGGAGAACAGAATAAGTAGGTCCTCCCCACCTTATGATAGATGAGACGAGCAACCAGCTTACGAGCTTGAATGAGAGTAAAAATAACTCTCTCAGAAAACCCTCTCTTGGCTAGGACCAAGCGTTCAATCTCCACACAGTCAGCATCAGAGAATATAGATATTGATGAACAAAGAGACCTTGGTCAGCAGATCCCTGCGACAAGGTAACTTCCACGGAGGAGATGGTAACAGTCAGAAAGGATCAATTAGATTGAACCTTCAAGGCACCGCTAATGCATCTGTTAGCTCCGCCTGAGGATCCCTGTACCTTGACCCCTATCTGGTTAGCTTGGTATTGAGACATTATAAGATCTTCCTCTTGCAAATCTCTGCAAACTCTCGGGATGGAGAGACAATTCTCACGGATGAAAGGATGGTCTGCTGAGGAATCCGCTTCCCAGTTGTCGACACCCGGAATGTGAATCGCTGACAGCAAACAAATGTGGGTCTTCCCCACACCAGAATCCAAGATACTTCCCTCAAAACTAGGGAGCTTCTCGTTCCCCCCTGATGGTTGATGTAAGCCACCGAGGAGATATTGTTTGATTGGAATCGGATTAAGCCCAGCAGAGGCCAAGCCTTCAGAGCATTGTATATTGCCCGAAGATCCAAAATGAGATCAGGAGGGAGCTTTACCTCCCAAGACCAGATGCCCTGTGCCTTTCTGGCACCCCAAACTGCTCCCCATCCTGACAGATTCACAACCATAGTCACAATCACCCAGGATGGTCTTGAGATGGACGTCCCTCAGGACAAGTTATCCGGACAAAACCACCAAGAGAGCGATTCTCCCGATTGGTTGTCCAGAGAAATCTGTTGAGACAGATCCGAATGATTGCCGTTCCACTAGTTCAGCATGCGCAGATGCAACAGTCTGAGGTGAAACCTGGCAAAGGAAATGATGTCCAAGCTGGTCACCATGAGACCAATCACCTCCATACACCGAGCCACAGATGGCCTTAAGGAGAAATGTTGAAGGTAGCTTGCAACGTCTCTGGTCTGTTAGAAATATTCTTATGTCTATGGAGACTATTATAGTACCCGAGAATTCTACCCTGGTACTTGATACAAGAGAACTCTCTCTAGATTATCTGCCATCCATGGGATCAAAGAAGACAGAGGAGATATTTTGAATGGTCCACTCTTCGAAAAATTTCTTTAGCTAGACCAAACGGAAGGACAATAAACTGGAAGTGCTGGTCCAGGAATGCAAACCTTAAGAACTTGAAGTGGTCCTTGAGGATTGGTACGAGAAGGGAGAATCCTTCAGATCTATCGTGGTCATGACCTACCCATCTCAAACGAGGGGAAGAATGGACCTTATTGTCTCTATCTTAAATGAGGGGGCATTTAAAAACCTGCTTAAGCACTTTAGGTCCAGAATCGGACGGATTCCACGGGATTCTTGCTCTGCTTGGATTTATTACAGGACTGAGCCGGCTTCCAAGAGCTCTTGGTTTGCTCTGGCTTAGCCAGAGCAAACCAAAAAAGAATGAAAATCATCCCTTAGATTAGTTCATATACTCTTGCGGTAGGAGGGCACCCTTGCCCCTTGTGACTGTGGAGACAATTAAGTACAGTCTTGGACCAGACAAAATAATTCCCTTAAAGGGAGGGAAGAAATCTAGACTTAGAAGTCATATCCGCAGACCATGACTACAGCCAGAGCCCGACAGTCTGAACAGAAAAAGCTGAAGCCATAGCATTCAAGCGAATAAAGCACAGATAAAAGAATTAACAACCTTCAAGGCTGTAAATCTTTTCTGAGTAACGTCCAGGAGATCCTCCACCCTGATCAAATCCTATAAGGAGTCACACCAGAAGGTAGTTTCTCCAGTAACCACGGCAACAGCCACCGCCAGTTGAAACAAATATCCCGTATGTTGAAACATCTTTCTTAACAGAGTTTCCATCTTTTATTCATGGGCTCTTCAAAATAAGAACTATACTCAAGCGGGAAAGTAGTACGTTTGGCAAGGATAAAGATAACGCCATCCCATTTAGAGACGGAACCTCACAACTCCATTGAGAGTCCAGGACCAGGGAAAATTTGTTAAAAGGGAGAAGAGGGGGAAAAGGAATCCAATCCTGTCCCATTCATTCTTAATAATGTTCGCCATCTAAAAAGGAGCAGGGAAGGATAAGGTACCACCCTGTCCTCAAACTCTATCCAATTTAGGAATTAAAGGTTCATCAGTCAATTTGGCCTCTGGAACCTCTTAATTTGCCAAAAACTTCCTTTAGAAGAAAGCACAAATTCCTAAACTAAAGTCTGGTTCCTCCGCAGCCGGAGGTTTAGAGGCAGCAGTAACGTCTTGTGAAAAAGGGCCCCCTCCAGATGGAAGATCAGCAATACTACGGGAAAACTGCATGTGAAGAGATATAAGAATGTAGGGTACGCACCTCGCTGGACGACAACTCCTCAGAGGTGGACGACTCTGTGTTATCAAACATGTTTGATATCACATTATCAAGGCATATGGAACATAATTGAGAGGGCGGAACTAAGGCCTCCTCACAATATAAACAGGAATTACTCATTAGGAATAGAGGGAGTGCCCTCTAAAGAAACAGAATCCTCCATTGCTAGTGCAATAACTGGAGAACTAGAGAAATAAAACATCTTATTTTATTAAAAAAAATGGCACCCTTATACCCAAATGGCTGGGGCACTCATCACCTCCTATGACCCAGACAGTACAGAGATTCATGACTCCTCTCTGATAGACACCCAGTCAGGAAAAAGGGAATGAATCACATGGTGCACAATGCAGGACCGTCCCTGCTATGAGAATGCGTGCCAAGCTTGTAAGCTGTATGGCTCTCAAAGTGAAACCTATATATTCTGTAACAGCCTATGAACCCATAACATCTCACACATAAATGCAGCATAAAATCAAATAAACATATAAGATTATTCCCCCCTGTTCAATAATCCCCCTAATGAGATATTAACCCTTGATTATTTAAAGATGTCTTCTTGCGCTATCATACATGAATAAAATATGAAACAATCTTACCAGAATCTACGCTGTGGAACAGGAACAAGGCCCTTCAAGTGTGACAGATAGTAGCATCGCTTCTGACATGGACTTGAGTGAAGAAAGCAGGCAGCGAAACTCGTCAACGTCTCCCTGCATCTCCAGACTCTAACTTTAACCAATGCTCTCACTGAGAGGCTGTCAGGACTACTTAAAACTCCAGTCCCATCTCGAAGAGTATTACCCTCCATAAGAAACTACTCTGAAATCTTCTAACACGTCTCTGCCAACCTCCTGTGACGAAAGGCAAAGAATGACTGGGGTTATGAGGAAGTGGGAGAGGTATTTAAAGGACCAATCAACACATTAGATTTGCATAATCAACAAATGCAAGACAGCAAGACAATGCAATAGCACTTAGTCTGAACTTCAAATGAGTAGTAGATTTTTTTTATAACAAATTTCAAAGTTATGTATATTTCCACTCCCCTTGTACCATGTGATAGCAATCAGCCAATCACAAATGCATATACATATAGTCTGTGAATTCTTGCACATGCTCAGTAGGAACTGGTGACTCAAAAATTGTAAATATAAAAGACTGTGTACATTTTTTTTAATGGAAGTAAATTGGAAAGTTGTTTAAAATTACATGCTGTATCTGAATCATGAGAATTTAATTTAACCTGAGTGTCCCTTTAAGCCTTTGGCTGGGGTGCCTTTGCCTCCTCCTGGTGGCCAGGTTCAGTATTTCCCACAAGGAATGCAGCTGTGGACTCTTCCCATATAAAGATGGAAATATGCATACCTTATTATGTTCTTGTTTATCTACCATACAAGCTTATGGTTCCATAAACTCACCTCCTAGGTTAACAAGCTAGTCTCCTACCTCATATGTCTACTCCTATGGGGTCGATTTATCAAAGGCTTTCCAAGCCTTCCGACCCCCTACGACTGCAGGGTCTCACAAGAGAACCTGCAGTCCGTATTTAATAATCTCCCCGGTCTTGTTTCGTCTGATGACCGCTGCTTCATAAATACAGACTGCAGGTTCTCTTGTGAGAAGCTGCAGCTGTAGATGGGCGAAGGGGTTGATAAATCGTCCCACAAGTACATCAGTCTTATTCGTGGCAAATTTACAACTGTTTCAGACTTCAAACATTATTATTATTATTGCCCTTGTGCTTACTGGTATTTGTAAATGTTACCAGATCTGCTGCAGCTATCGCCTTTCAGATGAAACCTTTTTGATTATACCTATGATGATAATTGACAAACTTGCGTGCAACCTCATATTTATACCCCAGGGTAACAGGAACAGGCCCACGAAACAGAGCCAGAGCCACACGCTTGAATAAGTAGAAGCGCACTTGTCATAGTTTGCTAAAGTTTAGAAAAGTAGACTTTGATTTAATTTGTGCCTATTTAAAGCATTATATTTTCAAAAAAAGTGTTTTATTGGTGCTGAATACCATCATAAAACATTAGAAATGTGTGAATTGTTGCAAATATAATACTGTTACTTTCCATTTTAACTCATCTCTACTACAATTATTTTACCTACAAATATTCTATCACAATTTAAAAAACAACAACATTTCACCCAATAGATCTTTATTTTACAATGATCACACACTGAATATAAAACCAGTTAACGCAATTTTTTTTATTTACCTAAGAGTTTCAGAAACATCTGAACAAATTAAACTTGATGAGTAAGCCATAGTAAACCAATTTTAAAATGCCCTTGAAAAGGAAGTAAGTTGTTAAATTGTGATGTGTTTTCATTTCATGCACATTTTCAAGGAAAAAACATTTTTCTGGAAATATTTAACAGGATCTTGTAGGTAGAGTCAAAGTGTTCTAAAGAAGAAAAAAAACTAAAATTATTTAAGAGTTCAATAAATAGCTTATAACAGTTGATGTCCCAGAGATAAACCATGTTCTCTCAAGGTTGGCAAGTATGGACCTTATACATTGCTCTCCCAGGAGCCAGTTTTAGATTTCCGCCTCTTTCTGAGCATCTATAAGCCTCTGTTTCATCTGCTCGGATTTGGCACGGCTTTTTGCTCTATTGTCTTCATACTGAAAGAAAAATATACAAACAGAAAGAAAATAAGCAAACTGTAACAAAAAGACATATAGAGAGATACACACGTGTATATATATATATATATATATATATATATATATATATATATATATATATATATATATATATATATATATACACACATATACATACATACATACATATACACACACACACATATATATATACATACACACATATACAGTGTGTATATATATATATATATATATTTTTTTTTATTATTATTACACACACACATAATATAAATTCTTAAAATTACATCCAGAATTTATATCAGGTAAAAGGCATTTTTAAATCAAAATATAGAACAGAAACCATTGTGTCTTGGTACTTTTTGGTAAGCACTCTCATTTCAACCTGCATGGTTCATTCTCCTGAAAAAATAAATAAATAATAAACTAGCGCATTTTTTCCAAATTTCACAAGAAGCAAGAATTCCTAACAATGACGAAGATAGTCATTATTTAGGAGAATTCTGTTTTAACATTAGATAGGACATTTTCTATCAAACCAATTTAAAGACCAGGTTTTCAAATATGACATTGCTTGCATTATAATCAGATGCTTGAAATATTAATAATAATATCTCTTCTAGATTATAATAGTATTATACTGCTTTGCAAATGGGAACATATTGTCGTGCAATACTGGGCACATTGCTATTCCTTCCAAACTCACATCCTTTGGATAGGTGATCTCTGCTTATATAAGTTTTCAGTCTGTTGATCATATCTATGATACAGCTCTTGCTTGTGATAGTTTCTTTAAGCCTTACCATTAGCTTTATTTGATGTAACACATTTGTCGTTATATCATTTGTTGTAAATCTTAAACTTTAGAGTGTACAAATGGGTTTGTGATCTTATCCATCATTTAGTAACTTTCGTTTAGGAAAGTGCTTTATTTTATAGTATACACTTTTACTTATGCATCTTCTGATAGAAAGCATGTTTCCATTTAAAAAAAATAAAAACAAAATTCTTCCATTTCTGATATCTTGTGATAAGTTATTTCTGTGTTTTTATTTTTTTAAATTTTTTATATAGAGCTTTTGGATCTTAGGGCATCCACCCATGTTACTCTTTGGGAACAAGTTTAAAGTTTATTTTGGAGGTTGTATTAGGAGCCATAGGAGTTCTCTCTATCTAAAGTGATCTGTAATATCATCAGATGCCATGGAACCAACCCAGGTCTTAAAAGGAGCACTACTGTAAATTTATTTTCACCTTAATATGTTGCTTATGGCTTGATATAGAAGCTGCAGAGTACTGGATGTCAGGCAGTATTGCTCCTTTAGGTTTATATTTGTATTTTAAATAGCTTATTGAAACCACAACCCATTGTTCTCAAGAACATTCCTTTTTAATGGGCTAATGCTCCAGGGAGAGCAAGCCCAGTATTATTTCTCTTTCTATACACAAAGACCGCATTATCTTCTTTCTCTGTATATGCAAAGGCCAGTACATACGGCATGATAATCAAAAATTCACTGTCATAGAGAAATCATTCTAAATCTTTAGGGTGGTAGGGTTTGAGCATTATACTGCAATCTATGTTTCTCCATCACATACAGAACTTGCATAGCTAGATAAACAGCTCTCAAGCTAAAATGTACCTTTGTAAAATTCTTTTAAAAAAAGGGACCTAAAAGTACTGGTGAGACTTCTTAAATAATCTAGGAAGAGTGGAGAGCTTTCGATCATTATGGCCTGATTTGAGGGATTGTTTGATGAAAATCACATATAAAGGAGATCATAACAATTATATATATATATATATATATATATATATATATATATATATATACATATATATACATACACACACACACACACATATACACACACATATACATACACACACACACACACACACACACCACCCAGATATAAAGGAGCCTGCCGACTGGCAATGCCACTGACCAGAAAGCTGCACTGTGTACGCTGACAGCCCATACTAGTGGCATACACCGAGAGCACATACGGTCGCATCGAGGTACCAGTGAGTGGTTGTAATGCTCGCGGGATATTCCTCTATCAAAACCAAACTTAGCCAGTAGTCTTCTTATCCCGGCGTCAAGTGGAGTGATAGGAAATATCCCAGAGCAGAGAAAGTTTGAAAAATGAGGTAAGCAGTACTCACAGTAGGCAGGGCAGTCCTTAGCGACAATAGGAAGGAAATCTGGCAGTATAGCAGTACAGGGTAAAGCAATAGAAGGACCAGGAACAGGCAGGAGTAAGCAACAAAAGGGAAATCCAACAGTATAACAGTTCAGGGGTAAACCAATAGAATGGTCAGACAAGCAGAGTTCAGCAACAGTATATCAATCCAGCAGTTAGGGTTTAGGCAGGCAGAGTGGTCAGACAAGCAGAGGTCAGCAACAATATAACAGTCCAGCATACAGTAACAATAAGTAACACCTATACTTGGGCAGTACATGTAAGCACTGCAGGTACTTACATAGGCGGCGATTCGCGCCAAGGACACTCAGGTGTACAGGGGAGCGGCATCCAGGATAGAGAAGCAGCGTGTGGCGATGACGTCATCGCCGCACGCTCTGAAGCACCGTCTGCGTCTATGGCAATGGCCATAGCAACGAGTCAACACTGAAGGCTCGCCGGAAACAGAAGATATGAAGCAGCGGTCTAAAGACTGCAGCTCCATAACCTGTCCGCCTGCTCTGAGGCAGCGGACAGAAATCAACCCGATCGGGTTGCAGGGGGCGGAATTGCACCAGCAGTTCACAAGAACTGCTAGTGCAATGATAAATGCTGACAGTGTATGCTTCTGGCATTTATCAATGTGCAGCGGACATGTTCCACTATATCGGATCATGTCCGCTCGCACCATAATAAATAGGCCCCATGGCCTCCACTGCATATACTATTTACTAGGACTTTTCACTATATCATTATACAACATCAGCAGACAGTGATATTGCTGACAGCAGAACCAAGTAGCAATAAAACTTAATGCCAGAAAGGACTTCAACACCATCACTAGCGAGAGCACTCTCCCCCTCATTTCCCGCTGAACCTGGTTTCAGCGGGTCATATCTCTCATACCCTTCTCCGTCATAGTCTAGTGAAGACAACTTGCCTGGGGAGTAGTACCACTACTAATCAACAGAGTTTCGGACACCCCACACTCAGTCTAACATTTTATTCACAAATAAGTCAAGTTATAGCTATTGGTTGTGCTATGTTCCTACACTTGGTATAAAGTTCTTATTTTCATGTTCATTTTCCCCTCCTCTCCCCCCCCTACACAGTGCCAGTTCACCTTTTGTGGTACCAATTCTGTAACATAAGATTCTCTCCCCCCCCCCTTCTCGAAAAGATACAGATTGTATTATCCCTTATCACGGGGATCGAAGAGGACACTCTCCATTACAAGTGTACCTCTTCTCTAGGTGGTAGTTTAGACCACCCCTTCTATAATCTTTTCCTTAGATTTTTTTTTTAGTAAACCTGACAACTACGTATTCACTGTAAAATATACAATTTATAACCAGAGTCAACTGTTTGCCATTTATTGTTTAGGTAATTGAACTTTGGTCCATGATAACCAGATTTTTCTGTTTACCTACCCACTATACATACAGGACTATCACCCTACACCTATCTGCTCACCAACAGGATTGTAGTACTTTGGGAGACTCCTGATCCTTGCATTGTGTCCAGGCGGGGTGAGTACTAATTGTTCTCCCATTTCCCTTTCTCCCTAACCCCCTAAACCCTTTTTCACTTGTTCCACCTCCCACATATCCTTCCTTCTTAGCCTCTATGTGCAAGATGGCAGACCCTTGTGAGATTATAATGTTTGCCACTCTCAACATAAAAGGCTTAAACTCCCCAACTAAAAGAAGCCTGCTGACTAACTATATGAAAACCCTAAAAGCCCATGTAGTCTTCCTACAAGAGACACACTGGCCTACCTCTCGGCCTGACCCATTCAGATCCTCCGACTATCCAACGCTACTCCACTCTTCCTTTGAAGAGAACTCAAGGGGGGTTGCAGTTTTAATGCATAAGTCAGTTGGATTTGAACTTATACATCAGGAAACTGATGATCAGGGCAGATACTTAATTTTGATCTGTAAGCTACATGGCTCCTTATTTACATTGGTTAATATATATGCCCCTAACCTCTCTCAACCTGGTTTCCTAAAGGGTATTCTCTCCAGGGTTGAGCCGATAAAGGTAGGCACGGTGGTCCTGGGGGGGGGGGGGGGGACTTTAATATGGTCTGGGACCCATCGGTAGACAAAAAAGTACAGAAAGGTAAAGTCATAGATAGTTACACAATCAACACTGCAGCCAAATTCTGCTCCCATATTACACAACATAATTTATACATTTTGCGTTCGCTCCACCCAAATGTTAAAGACTACACTTTTTTCTCCAGACCCCACAACACATATTCTCAGCTAGACTATTTTCTCATTGACTCCTGGATTCTCAATAGAGTCTAACTCCTCAATCCGGGTGTGCTCATGGTCTGATCATGATGTGTTGCTTTTTTCTCCTGCCACGGATTTGACTAGAGCACCTAGACCTACGTGGAAACTCCCAAAACATCTATACCAGGATAAGGGATTTAAAACCTCCCTTCAAAAATCTATAGTGGAGTTCCTAGCACTAAATGAGCAGCCCAACATGTCTCATCAAACTGTATGGGCAGCTCTCAAAACTTATATCAGAGGTCTGTGCATACAGAAACAAGCATCTTTGAGATCCAAACGAAATATCCTGTTGGGCCTTCTGGTTTCCGCTTTACGAACAAAGGAATCTTTAAATAAATCTTCCCCATCCTCCCAATTAGACATTGACATCAAGGAGCTGCGTGACCAAATTGCTGAATAGGAGCTAGAAAGAGTAAGAGGAGCTTCTGTCCATTTTAAACAACGGATGTACTATCAGGGGAACAAAGCATCCGCTCTTCTGGTTCGTAAGCTAAAAAGGAGAACAGCGGCAGCTAGAATTTTAGCTATCAATCGAGGAGAAATATCAGTCACTTCTCCTAAAGATATTGGAGAAGCTTTTGCAGACTATTATTCAAGTCTATACAATCTCAAACCAACTATGCTTGAGTCTGAGTCCTCGTTACAAACTATAACATCATTCCTGTCCAAAATGGATCTCCCGGCACTCCCAGATTCGGCAAAGGAGGAGCTGATAACACCTTTCACTCTAGCGGAACTCGCTTCATTCATCAAACAAATGCACAATAATAAAGCCCCGGGTTCTGATGGCTATTCAGCAGCCTTCTAAAAGATCTTTCAGACTGAATTAAGTCCGATCCTTCTGAAGGTTTTTTCGGAAGCAAGAGAGCAAGGATCGCTTAGAAAAGAGTTCCCACAAGCTACCATCCTTACTATCCCAAAACCAGATAAGGACCCTTATTTATAAAAATTACTTAAATATAAAATATTTTACCAGGAAAGATACATTGAGATTTCTCTCGTTTTCAAGGATGTCCTGGGTCCACAAAACATTGCATTGATACAATAGGGTACAATAATACAAAAACAATATTAATACATAACATATGGAGAATTTAACATAGAACAGGTAGGAAATTTAAAAACAACCATGACAGATGCATTCTGTTTTGAGATATGCAGAGAGGGATCTATTAAAGGATTTTAGACTTGGGGAAGGTTTTAAAGTGTGTGGGAGGTCGTTCCATAATTGTGGTGCTCTGTAGGAAAAGTAGGATCGAGCTGCTTTCTTTTTGTATGGAGGCAGACTAAATAATGTACTGCTACTGGATCAGAGGTTATGGGAGGTGGGAACAGCCTGAGAGAGCATTCTGCTCAGGTAGGGTGGGAGCTTCCCAGAAAGGCTCTTAAACACAAGGCAGGAAAGATGGAGGGTGCGTCTGGATTCCAGTGACAGTTCTTTTAGCATGTCACAATGGTGGGTCCTGTAGTTACATTGTAGCACAAAGCGGCAGAACGAGTTATACAGTGTATTAAGGTGAGTTTGTGGTGCAGGTGCATATACTACGTCTCCATAATCCATGATTAGCATCAGCATTTGCTGTACAATCTTTTCCTTTACTGTAGGGCTGAGGCAGGATTTGGTTCTTTACAGGGCACCTAGTTTTGGATAGAGTTTAGATGCAAATTTTTCTATGTGGAGGCCAAAAGATAGATTGGTGTTTAACAACATACCCAAGTATTTGAAAGAGTGGACTGTGGTCAGTGTGCCATTTGATTTTGTTTTAATGCGTGGATGGGACTTTTGTAGTTTGGTAATTTAGGTACCGTTCCAAAGATCATTGAGACAGTTTTGTCAGTGTTTAGGAAGAGTTTGTTTTTTGAGATCCACTTTTCTACCTCTGTGAACTGGTCTTGGAGCACTGCCTCAAGCTGCGGCAGATCGGGTTTGTTGGCATAGATTACCGTGTCGTCTGCGTAAATGTGTACAGTTGAGGATTTGCAGACATTTGGCAGATCATTTATAAAGAATGTGAATAGTAGGGGGCTGAGAATAGAACCTTGGGGAACACCACACGTGACTGGGAGAGGGAGGGAGTCACTGTCAGAAATGGAGACATACTGTGATCGATCCGATACATATGATCGAAACCAGGTTAGCGGACGATAAAAAATACCTGAGTTTTTTTTAGTTTGAGCAGTAGTATGTTGTGGTCTACTGTGTCAAAGGCCTTTGCAAAATCAAGAAAAATAGCTCCAGTTAGGTCTCCTTGTTCCATGCCAGTTTGGATGTCATTGCAAACTGTTAGGAGGGCAGTTGTAGTTGAGGGTGCGTCTGGATTCCAGTGACAGTTCTTTTAGCATGTCACAATGGTGGGTCCTGTAGTTACATTGTAGCACAAAGCGGCAGAACGAGTTATACAGTGTATTAAGGTGAGTTTGTGGTGCAGGTGCATATACTACGTCTCCATAATCCATGATTAGCATCAGCATTTGCTGTACAATCTTTTCCTTTACTGTAGGGCTGAGGCAGGATTTGGTTCTTTACAGGGCACCTAGTTTTGGATAGAGTTTAGATGCAAATTTTTCTATGTGGAGGCCAAAAGATAGATTGGTGTTTAACAACATACCCAAGTATTTGAAAGAGTGGACTGTGGTCAGTGTGCCATTTGATTTTGTTTTAATGCGTGGATGGGACTTTTGTAGTTTGGTAATTTAGGTACCGTTCCAAAGATCATTGAGACAGTTTTGTCAGTGTTTAGGAAGAGTTTGTTTTTTGAGATCCACTTTTCTACCTCTGTGAACTGGTCTTGGAGCACTGCCTCAAGCTGCGGCAGATCGGGTTTGTTGGCATAGATTACCGTGTCGTCTGCGTAAATGTGTACAGTTGAGGATTTGCAGACATTTGGCAGATCATTTATAAAGAATGTGAATAGTAGGGGGCCGAGAATAGAACCTTGGGGAACACCACACGTGACTGGGAGAGGGAGGGAGTCACTGTCAGAAATGGAGACATACTGTGATCGATCCGATACATATGATCGAAACCAGGTTAGCGGACGATAAAAAATACCTGAGTTTTTTTTAGTTTGAGCAGTAGTATGTTGTGGTCTACTGTGTCAAAGGCCTTTGCAAAATCAAGAAAAATAGCTCCAGTTAGGTCTCCTTGTTCCATGCCAGTTTGGATGTCATTGCAAACTGTTAGGAGGGCAGTTGTAGTTGAGTGATTCGGGCGAAAACCCGATTGAACAGGGGTCATATAGCTAGATTGTTGGTAATACTCACATAGTTGCGTATGGACGCATTTTTCTAAGATTTTTGACAATACTGGGAGCAATGATATTGGGCGATAGTTAGTAACCATAGTTAACTCACCACTTTTATGGATAGGCACTACTCTTGCAGTCTTTCAAAGTTTGGGTATGTACCCAGACACCAAGGATTTGTTAATTAGGGTTGTGACAGGTTTAGCAATTGCTGACGCGCTGAGCTTCAACAGCATTGGTGGGATTTGATCAGGTCCAGACTAGTTTTTCATTTTTAGATTATTAAGGTGTTTCTTAACGACATTGATGGGTACAGGTCTAAAATTGAACTTATCTATATTTGGTCTTTGTAGATTTAGTGGGGCCTGATCCACATTTGTAGTTTCAGGATGCGTGTCATTTATTAGTTTGTCAATCAGGGTGGTGGAGCATCCGGCAAAATAATTGTTAAAGGCATTTGCTACTTCTAAGGGAAGTTGCAGGGTTTGGTTATCCACTTTGACAGTGGAGGGTTGGGAGTGGATTGGGGGAGTGTGTAAGTTATTTATGACTTTCCAAAACTTTCTAGGGTTTGATATGTTATTTTTCAGATTTTCACAGAAATATTGGGCCTTGGCCAATTTTGTTTGTTTAGTGCACATATTTCGCCATTTTCTATATACACAGTGATCGTTCATAGAGCCAGTATGCTTGAACTTTGACCACAATGAATCCCGAAATTGGTACATTTGAATGAGGTCAGCTGTGATCCAATTCATATGCGCTCCTTTTACTCTCACCTTACGCAGCGGGGTATGCAAATTCCAAACTTGTAGGAGTTCGGACTGAAGGAATTCAACTGCAGAGTCTAAATCTGGGATTAGGTTTAATCTGTGCCAGGGGAGGTTCTTGATGTCATTTAGAAATGATTGAAGATTACATTTTTTGAAGGACCTGGTGATTTTAACCTTGGGAGAGGATTTAGTAGCCCTTATTTTGCGCACGCAGTATACTAAGCAGTGGTCACTGAAACTGTTAGGGAGAACACCTGCCTCTTGGATTCGGCCAGGGGAAGTGGAGAGAATCCAATCGAGGAGGGTGTGGTTATGGCTTTTAAATGTTTATGTGAGTTGGGGAGGAAATTAATTGCGTTAGCTGCAAAGTCTTAAATGGTGAGCAATAACTATTGTTTTTAGGATACAGCCAATCAATATTAAAATCTCCAAAGACCAAAATTTCACTTTTTGGGGTTTGCGCTATGGTTTCACTAAGGAGATGGGCTATGTCAGAAAGGGAATGCATAGGGGAGCTAGGTGGACGGTAGATTCCTGCAACAATGATTGATTTACTGCACAGGATCTCAATTGTGCCAGAAAGGAAATCAAAGGTGGCAGGAGAGATAGATCTTTGTAAGGGGGTGAACTTTATGGAAAAAGGCCTCTTGAAAAAGGCCTTATTTAGGCCGAAACACGTCGACAATTGGTAAGCATATTTCTATTGGATTTTATGTTTTTTGTACATCTACACTATGTTTTTTATCTGTTCTTTCTAGGATTTTTTAATACTTTTGCAACTGTTTTTTTAATAAAGAAACCAGAGCACCACAGGACCCTATTGGAGGAATCACCACCACTTGGTTTTTTGTTTTTGGTCTGATTGTGTTTCTTTTTTTCGTTTTTTTTTTTTTTTTTTTTAAATAATTTTTATTGATTTTCCAACATTATATCCAATAAAACAAAACATAAACATAAAAGAGAGTCATGTACATAAAAATTTTCGTCTGTAAATTCAGCTGTCAGCAGACATCATTTATCATTTGTCTTCTATCATCAATCCTTTGTCAATTATCACTTATATTACCAGGATTACATCATACTTTCTTTCTGGAGGTTCTAAGAGTAAGGGAGCTAAGACATGGGGGGGGGAGGGAAGGAAAACCCCTTCACCCCAATAACTCTGGGCCCTTGTATCTCCTCTTAACTGTTAAAGTGTTGTTGTTTTATTGTGTCCCAATAAAATTTAATATCTAAAAACATCTCTAATCTTTGGGTTCTAAAATATCCATACTCTTCTAATACAAGTGTTTCTTCAAAATGGTGTAGCCATTCTTGTATTGTGGGGGCTGTGGGGTTTTTCCAGTTTCGTGCTATTACTGTTTTGGCTGAGTTTAGGATAAACTGAAATAAGCGCTGACGAATTCGGCAGATTTTTGGAATTGGTAAATTTAGTGGAACCATAGTTTGTTTCAGTATGAAATTGGGGGCAAATAGGTGCTTTAGTAGGGATTCAATTTGTTCCCATAGTGAACGGATTTTTGGACAACTCCACTATATGTGTGACATGGACCCCTTTAGTCCACACCCTCTCCAACATCTATCAGATGCAGTGGAATAAATACTGCGCAGACGTGATGGAGTAAGATACCATCGTGTCATTATTTTATAAATTAGTTCTATGATTCTAGCGGACGTGGATGAAGTTTTGGTTGACTGAAAAATTTGCTTCCAAGAAGTGCTATCTAGTTCAATCTCTAATTCTTTGTGCCAGTTGTGAGTATATGATGGTAATTCCGAACCTATACTAGCAGTCACTATGCGTTTAGCTATAGATAATGTGTGTCTAAGTGTTCCCTTAGTCATGCATTGTGTTTCGAATAGTGTTAATGGCCTCATCCATGCTTGTCTGTGTTCGGATTTCTCTATCAAGTGTACCAGTTGTTTATATTTGAGCCAATGCGTGAAGGCCCCATTCAAATAATCTCCCAACTCACCTCTTTGCTTAACTTTTGACTTTGCTATCAAGTTATATATCTGAGTTGTATGACCAATTTCAAGTCGGGTGGGCCCTGCTTTTGTGTAGTTTAGTCCCCCAGTCTTTTTTTCGTTTTTATATGTAAACATATTTTTTATTACATAATTTTTGTGTACACAATTTTCTTTTTTCACCAAGTCACTTTTCTATCTGACACAATTTATTTTTATTTTTTACATTTTTTGTTACATCACCATCATTATTTGGAATTGCACATGAACACTACACAACTTTTGAGGATTGATTGACATTTGACATTGACTTTTCCTGTGCTGGATTTTTTCTTATGCTGGATTTTCACTTGTGTTGGACTTTAACCACAATTTTTATGGGATTACATTACCCAATCTGAATCCCCGTTTCTTTAGTATTGTACCTGTTTATTCATTATTTATCCATCATTTTTGTTCATACATTGTCAATGATATATACTGTCTAAGATACATTTACATCATTTTTCTTTTTTCTTTTATGACTTTTAAATTCATCACTGTATCCTATTTTAAGCCTATTCACATGTAATAAATTAGAATCTTTTTAATTATCCCACTAAGAGTGGCCTACATCCTTATATACTACAAATACCTCTGCCTTCGGCGCTGTATACTACACATCACCTAAACTTTATGGAATTGTCAACATAAATTACAATGTCGCCTCCTCTTTTTGCTCTGTCAATTCTATGGCATGAATACCCATGTATAGCAATGGCAGAGTCAGGTATTTTTGCGGTTAGCCAGGATTCAGAGATCACAATGATTTTGGTCTTGTAATGTGAACACCATGCTTGCAGTGCATTGATTTTTGGTAGTAAGCTGCGGATGTTACAGTGCACAAAGGAGAGGCCTTTTTTTAGCTAGAAGGCTAGGAATGGAATTCGTTGGGGGACCAGGGTTAGACTCTACGTCATTTGCAAGAGCAAGTAACATAAGGAATAAGAATTTGGACATCATTTTTGATTGGCCATAAAGGGAATGGGATACTTTATAATTTTGTGAGGTGGGGGTAGGGGGACTGTTTTTTATAACTCTCCACCAGTATTCGGCAGATAAGTTACGGCAACAGAGCAAGCCATGGTGAATGATAATTTGTTTTCCAGTTTGAGGTGTGTGCTTATGGCGGTAGTGATGTGAGCAAAATTGGAGTGAGAAAAGGGTTATTACGAATAACAGTATGGTCATATTTGGATTATGAAAACAAAAACAAAAATATAGAGAACAAAAATAAAAAAAAATTAAGTATATAATATTGAGGTGTGATATATAGCTACTTGTAGGGAGAGAGGGTATGTATTATATAGGTTTAAGTGAATGGAAGGATGTGCTGATCAGTGATTGCACCTGTCATTTCAGGAGAATGAAAGTTGTGTGGGAGACTATCTATAAATGAGGAAATGAGCTTGGGGTGGGTGGGGTATCGTTTTCCAGAAGTCTACCTGTTGCTTGCAAATGGCAGTTTCAACAGCTGAGTGAAAATCCTTGTATTTTCTAGGAGTTTTGGGGCAGGAATATATTTCAAATTAGTCTGAAGGAAAGAGATATATTAGGGTCATGATAGGCCTGTAAAAGGTGTTTTAAAGGAATAGGGAGGGTGCATTTATGGACATTTGAGCTAAGGGTCATTCATGCAAAAAACAAAAGATCAAAATATTACAGAGATAAGACTGAGGTATTACAGGGGGGTGTAATAAAACCATTAAACAAATAAATAGACAGATATATGGGCCAGAGCTGCTTAAACTAACTTAACATAATGGGCAGACATAAAGTGGATAAAATATGCAATGTGCTAAGGGTATGTAAATTAAGACTAGCACAGCCTGTGATTTTAAAGTCATAGTAAAATATACATTTAAAATAAGAAAATAAAAATAACCACTAAATATACAAACACATACAATAAAAACAACTTGGTAGATAAAATATAATGAAGAAATCGTTTTCCAGAAGTCTACCTTTTGCTTGCAAATGGCAGTTTCAACAGCTGAGTGAAAATCCTTGTATTTTCTGGGAGTTTTGGGGAAGGAATATATTTCAAATTAGTCTGTTGCTTGCAAATGACAGTTTCAACAGCTGAGTGAAAATCCTTGTATTTTCAGTTAGTTTTGGGGCAGGAATATATTTCAAATTAGTCTGAAGGAGAGAGATATATTAGGGTCATGATAGGCCTGTAAAAAGACTACCCAATGTAGTAGTTATAGACATATTTCCCTGATAAACTTGGACGCTAAATTATATGCCAAACTATGGGCTAATCACCTACGTCTACTTCTTCTTGGCCTTATTCACCCAGACCAAGTGGGGTTTACTTTTGGTAGAGAGGGCCCCGATAACATCAGGAAGGTATTAAACATTCTTTCAGTCTTCCAGACGGGGACGTTCCATGCTGGCCCTGTTGCTTGATGCCGAAAAGGCGTTTGACAGGGTCAGGTGGGACTACCTGTGGCTGGCTCTGGAGAGATTTTGGTTTCCTAGAGAAACTATTGTTGATATTCAGGCGCTGTACTCGAGTCCCTCGGCTGTGGTAAAGGGAATGGGATTTACCTCATCTGAATTTTCTATAACCAACGGAACTAGACACCCCTGTCGCCTCTAATTTTCACTCTTGCCATTGAACCTTTAGCTCAAGCTATCCATAGTTCCCCTCAAGTCTAGGGGGTGATGCTTAGTCGGAGAGGGGAAAACATTGCCCTCTTTGCTGACAACACTCTTTTCCTGACTAACCCACTCCTTGCCGGCAGTATTTGACATCATCAATGATTTTAGCAAATGCAGTTACTATAAAATTAACTTTGCCAAAACTGAAGCACTACTCATTGCCTATGCTTGAGCTAGAGATCTTACAGACAAATTACGATTTTTAATGGTCTTCAGGCACGTTGAGACATTTGGGACTCCATTTGGGCCCGGACCTCAAACTCGGTAGAGACAAAAACTATAATCTCCTCATTCAGGAGATCACAGAAGTGCCAGGAATCTAGCAGTTTTGTAAAGTCTCTTGGCTGGGCTGCGTGGCTTCGTTAGAAATGTAAATTCTACCCAAGGTTTTATACTATTTTAGATGTCTACCCATTAACCTCCCCAAATCGATGCTCAATAAATTCCAGTCAATTTTTAAGAAGTACATGTGGGGTCCTTCTAGACCTAGAATAGCGGGGAAAATTCTACAAAAACGTTTTTGCCAGGGGGGGGGGGGGGGGATAGCTATGCCCAATATCCACTTTTACTATGAAGCTAGCTGCTCGCTTGACTCATATTACAGCTTGGTCAGATAAAGGAGAGCCACAAAGATGGAAAGATACTGAAAGTGCAGAATTACCAATAGGACTTGATTTGGTTGATCTTCCGTGGATCCCGACATACTGTCTGGAAGATATGCAGATTAAAAATGCTATCCCCCTGGGTAATTTGCAGATTTGGCAGTCGCTGAGACACCACTCAGAAGTAGCGCCACATCCTTCCCCAGTTCATTCGGTTCAGGGACTCCTCGCCGGTTTACCTGACACTCATAGTACCCAATGGAGACAGTGGAACCTAAAAACAGTCTCACACCTATATACCCCTAATGCGTTGCCCTAACCAGGTAACACTGACTCTTTGGTTCACGACCCCCCCCCCCTCGTGGTTCCTCTGAGTACACAAGAATGTATAACCTACTACTCTCATGGAGATTCCCCAGAGACAACTGGTGCCCGCTGACTAACTGGGAAAAATCTTGGAAAACCGTAACTAAACTCCCAAAAACCCTCTCACAGCATTACTCAATGATTTTAACTTCCTGCAACTCAGAGGATTTGGCAACTTAGATCATGGGAGTATGACTTAAACACTACCATTACAGATACAGAGCTTCAACATGCCATCACACTTACAAAAAAAAACCCTACACTGCACAAACTCTAGAGTCCAACATGAAAATTCTCCTATGATGGTACTATACTCCAGCTAGATTAACACAGATGTTCCTAGACCTCCCACCCCTTTGTTGGCTAAATTGTGGAGAGAAGGGCTCCGACCTTCATATTTGGTGGAGTTGCACAGTTTTAGAGCCATGTTGGAGACAGATCTTTCAAATATGTGAAGAAATAGGGCTCACCATACCGCGGAGACAAGAAATTGCCCTATTTCATATTTTCCCCACTAATACTCTGAAGTCCCGTACTAAATTGACCATATTTGTGTTTGCAGCGATGAAACTGTATAGCGAGAGCATGGCAACAATCTGCACCCCCAGGGATTTCAGCTGTAGTGGAGACCATAAAATATTTCTCTTAAATGAACGGAGTTTCTATACTGCCTTGGATAAGGAGAATCTGTACTGGGACACTATCTAGAGTCCCTGGAGAGGGGTGATACTGACTAAACCATTCCCTCTATTACTTGGATGAGCCTTGAAAAAGGAATCGCTATGTCCAGTCCACTCTATCTTCCCGCCCCCCCCTTTCCTCCACCCCCCCCCCCCATGGAGACGAGGCTGTGGGTACTGACTCTGTACAGTTTTTGTCAGGTATCTTAGCCTTTATTTGATACACACATCTCACTGTTATGATTTTTCTTAATATTTAGATCAGGCTAGACTGGTTGTCAGGTAACTTTAACAAGGTGACATTGTGAATAATGTAGATCTACAGATAAGTTATGCCGTCTATGTAAACACTATTGTAATGATTAACATATATGGTTTTCTTTAGTACGTGGACTGCTTGCTTTAATCTCTGCCAGTAGTACCGGAGATCATTATTATAGGACAATGTTGCTTAGGATATGACCTAAAATAGTGTGTATGATGATATAATTCTATGTTTTGTGTTCTTACAAATGTTTGTATTGTTAGTTATATTAATAAAATATCTTGAAAATTAAAAAAAAAAAACAACAACTTTTGAATCAAAAACTTGCCCACTTTGGAGATAAATCACACAATCCATATGGGGCTTTCTTTGAGGATTATAGTGTAATGTACCGAGAATCTGCAAAGCGATATAAACAGCTCACATGCAAAAATGTGCCTAAAATAGGTATACAAATCTCTAATCCATCAAGATGAGAGACTTGAAATCTTGATGATTGGAGAAACCTTGAGATCTGAATCAGATTTGCAAACCAAGTTCTGCAGGGCCTGACTGGAGCAGCCAGATTAATGAAGAATGCTCTATTCCATTTGAACTATGAACTCTTGAAAACAGAAGTCATTAGGTCTATGTTTAAGAGGCCCCATTGCTCCATAATAAAGATACTTGAAGGAGAAAGCATTCAATATTTATTTCCAGAGATGCAAATTATAGAAAAAAAAAATCTGTTAGTCACAAAACCTTGAGATTTCCTTCATTGCAAAGGAACTGCAAGTCCCCTCTTGATAGTGGATATAAGCTACAGCTCTAATGATCAGAACTACACTAAATTTCCAACCCATCTGTTGAATAAGGGGTACAAATTGCCTAGATTGCTACCATTTTGAAAGTAGGAACTCTGAGAAATTTGGATAAAGTAATTAAGTCCAGAACTGATCCAAAAATTACCTCTTTCTTGGGAATAATGGAAAAGAATAATAAAAAAATACTTGGCCTTCCAAAACTTAAACTACAGCTAATAAAATTTGGAAAGTCTTTTAGAATGTGAGACAGAAGATCCTTTCCTTGAAAAGGCTTCGATTTGAAACCTATCCAGTAATCCTTGGAAATTATGTTTAGAAACCAGAGATTTTGGCCAAACTGTGATAGGCCTTCTAAAAAAAAAAAAGGCATAAACTGCCCCCTACCAGACTGCTAAAGTCATATACTTACAGTGGATATAAAAAGTCTACACACCACTGTCAAAATGGCAGGTTTCTGTGATGTATAAAAATGAGACAAAGATAAATCATTTCAGAACTTTGTCCACCTTTAATGTGACCTATAAACTATGCAACTCAATTGAAAAACAAACTGAAATCTTTTAGGTGAAGGGAAGTAAAAATAAAATAATATGGTTGCATAAGTGTGCACACCCTTAAACTAATACTTTGTTGAAGCAACTTTTGATTTTATTACAGCACTCAGTCTTTTGGGGTATGAGTCTATCAGCATGGCACATATTGACTTGGCAAGATTTGCCCACTCTTCTTTGCAAAAACACTCCAAATCTGTCACAGCCTTCTTCAGATCACCCCACAGATTTTCGATTGGATTCAGGTCTGGGCCATTCCAAAACTTTAATCTTCTTCTGGCAAAGCCATTCCTTTGTTGATTTGGATTTATGCTTTGGGTCGTTGTCATGCTGAAAGATGAAGTTCCTCTTCATGTTCAGCTTTCTAGCAGAAGCCTGAAGGTTTTGTGCCAATATTGACTGGTATTTGGAACTGTTCATAATTCCCTCTACCTTGAATAAGGCCCCAGTTCCAGCTGAAGAAAAACAGCCCCAAAGCATGATGCTGCCATCACCATGTTTCACTGTGGGTATGGTGTTCTTTTGGTGATATGCAGTGTTGTTTTTGCGCCAAACATATCTTTTGGAATTATTGCCAAAAAGTTAAACCTTGGTTTCATGAGATCATAACACCTTTTCTCACATGCTTTTGGGACACTTCAGATGTGTTTTTGCTAAATTTAGCTGGGCTTGGATGTTTTTCTTCATAAGAAAAGGCTTCCGTCTTGCCGTCTACCCCAAAGCCCAAACATATGAAGAAGACGGGAGATTGTTGTCACATGTACCACACAGCCAGTACTTGCCAGATATTCCTGCAGCTCCTTTAATGTTGCTGTAGGCTTCTTGGTAGCCTCCCAGACCAGTTTTCTTCTCGTCTTTTCATCAATTTTGAAGGGAAATCCAGTTCTTGGTAATGTCATTGTTGTGCCATATGTTCTCCACTTGATGATGACTGTCTTCACTGTGTTCCATGGTATATCTAATGCCTTGGAAATTCTTTTGTACCCTTCTCCTGACTGATACCTTTTAACAATGAGATCCCTCTGATGCTTTGGAAGCTCTCTGCGGACCATGGCTTTTGTGTATGACGCGACTAAGAAAATGTCAGGAAAGACCTACTAGAACAGCTGAACTTTTTCGGGGTTAATCAGAGGCACTTTAAATTATGGCAGGTGTGTGATGACTTATTTAACTTGGTTTTGAATGTGATTGCTTAATTCTGAACACAGCTACATCCCAGGTTATAAGAGGGTGTGCACACTTATGCAACCATATTATTTTAGTTGTTTTTTGTTTACTTCCCTCTACCTTAAAGATTTCAGTTTGTTTTTCAATTGAGTTGTGTAGTTTATAGGTCACATTAAAAGTGGAAAAAGTTCTGAAATTATTTATCTTTGTCTAATTTGTTTACATCACAGAAAAATGACATTTTAACAGGGGTGTGTAGACTTTTTATATCCACTGTACATTTCCTAAAGCTCTACATTAGAAGCCAGAGAAGGACGGATTAAAAAAAAAAAAAAACAGACTAGGCTTGGTTTACTCTCTGAAAACAATTTTAATAAGAGCCTCCTGAACAGGAAAAACGGCTCTTGTGACTTAGCAGGTTTAAAAATCAAATCCAGTTGTTTGTAAGTTTTTAGACACTTTAGGGTCATGGATGCCATAAAACTTCATTAAATAAAGAACTAAGATGTTCAAGCTCAAACATGAAAGAGGAAGACGGTGTCCTGATCAGTAAAAAAAACACAATTTATGCTTACCTGAAAAATTTATTTCTCTTGTGGTGTATCCAGTCTACGGATCATCCATCACTTGTGGGATATTCTCATTCCCAACAGGAAGTTGCAAGAGGACACCCACAGCAGAGCTGTTATATAGCTCCTTCCCTAACTGCCATATCCAGTCATTAGACCGAAAACACGCAGAGAAAGGAGAAACCATAGGGTGCAGTGGTGACTGTAGTTTAAATGAAAAAAATACCTGCCTTAAAATGACAGGGCGGGCCATGGACTAGATACACCACAAGAGAAATAAATTTATCAGGTAAGCATAAATTGTGTTTTCTCTTGTAAGGTGTATCCAGTCCACGGATCATCCATCACTTTTGGGATACCAATACCAAAGCTGAAGTACACAGATGAAGGGAGGGACAAGGCAGGTACTTAAACGGAAGGTACCACTGCCTGTAAAATCTTTCTCCCAAAAATAGCCTCCGAAGAAGCAAAAGTATCAAATTTGTAGAATTTTCAAAAAAGTATGAAGCGAAGACCAAGTCGCCGCCTTGCAAATCTGTTCAACAGAAGCCTCATTTTTAAAGGCCCAAGTGGAAGCCACAGCTCTAGTAGAATGAGCTGTAATCCTTTCAGGAGGCTGCTGGCCAGCAGTCTCATAGGCTAAGCGGATTATGCTTCTTAGCCAAAAAGAAAGAGGTTGCCAAAGCCTTTTGACCTCTCCTCTGTCCAGAGTAGACAACAAACAAAGCAGATGTTTGACAAAAATCTTTAGTAGCTTGAAAGTAAAACTTTAAAGCACGAACCACGTCCAGATTGTGTAATAGACGTTCCTTCTTTGAAGAAGGATTAGGACACAAGGATGGAACAACAATCTCTTGATTGATATTCTTGTTAGATACCACCTTAGGTAAAAACCCAGGTTTGGTACGCAGGACTACCTTATCCGTATGGAAGATCAGATAAGGAGAATCACATTGTAAAGCAGATAACTCGGAGACTCTACGAGCCGAGGAAATAGCTACCAAAAACAGAACTTTTCCAAGATAATGAAGAGGTCCAAACGGAGCTCCTTGAAGAACCTTAAGAACCAAATTTAAGCTCCATGGGGGAGCAACAGGTTTAAACACAGGCTTGATTCTAACCAAAGCCTGACAAAATGCCTGAACATCTAGAACATCTGCCAGACGTTTGTGCAAAAGAATAGACAGAGCAGAAATCTGTCCTTTTAAGGAACTAGCTGACAATCCTTTTTCAAAACCATCTTGGAGAAAAAATAATATCCTGGGAATCCTAACCCTTGGATTCACACCAATAAAGATATGTACGCCATATTTTATGGTAAAATTTTCCTGGTGACAGGCTTTTGTGCCTGTATTAAGGTATCAATGACGGACTCGTAGAAGCCACGATTTGATAAAATCAAGCGTTCAATCTCCAGGCAGTCAGTCTCAGAGAAATTAGATATGGATGGTTGAAAGGACCCTAAAGTAGAAGGTCCTGTCTCAGAGGCAGAGTCCATGGTGGAAAGGATGACATGTCCACCAGATCTGCATACCAGGTCCTGCGTGGCCACGCAGGCGCTATCAAAATCACTGATGCTCTCTCCTGCTTGACCTTGGCAATCAGTCGAGGGAGCAGAGGAAACGGTGGAAACACATAAGCCAGGTTGAAAGACCAGGGCGCTGCTAGAGCATCTATTAGCGTCGCCTTGGGATCCCTGGACCTGGATCCGTAACAAGGAAGCTTGGCGTTCTAGCGACACGCCATGAGATCGAGTTCTGGTTTGCCCCAACGATGAATCAATTGTGCAAACACCTCCGGATGGAGTTCCCACTCTCCCGGATGAAAAGTCTGACAACTTAAAAAATCCGCCTCCCAGTTCTCTACACCTGGGATATGGATAGCTGAAAGGTTTCAAGAGTGAGTCTCTGCCCAGCGAATTATCTTTGAGACTTCTAACATCGCTAGGGAACTTCTTGTTCCCCCTTGATGGTTGATGTAAGCCACACAGTCGTGATGTTGTCCGACTGAAATCTGATGTACCTCAGAGTTGCTAACTGAGGCCAAGCCTGAAGAGCATTGAATATCGCTCTTCCAGAATATTTATTGGAAGGAGCGTCTCCTCCTGAGTCCACGATCCCTGAGCCTTCAGGGAGTTCTAGACTGCACCCCAACCTAGAAGGCTGGCATCTGTTGTTACAATTGTCCAATCTGGCCTGCGAAAGGTCATACCTTTGGACAGATGGACCCGAGATAGCCACCAAAGAAAAGAATCCCTGGTCTCTTGATCCAGATTTAGTACAGGGGACAAATCTGTGTAATCCCCGTTCCACTGACTGACATGCATAGTTGCAGCGGTCTGAGATGTAGGCGTGCAAACGGCACTATGTCCATTGCCGCTACCATTAAGCCGATTACTTCCATGCACTGAGCCACCGAAGGGCGCAGAATGGAATGAAGAACACGGCAGGAATTTAGAAGCTTTCATAACCTGGACTCCGTCAGGTAAATTTTCATTTCTACAGAATCTATCAAAGTCCCTAGGAAGGAAACTCTTGTGAGTTGGGATAGAGAACTCTTTTCCTCGTTCACTTTCCACCCATGCGATCTCAGAAATGCCAGTACTACGTCCGTATGAGACTTGGCAATTTGGAAGTTTGACGCCTGTATCAGGATGTCGTCTAAATAAAGGGGCCACTGCTATGCCCCGCGGCCTTAGGACCGCCAGAAGCGACCCTAGAACCTTCGTAAAGATTCTTGGGGCTGTAGCTAATCCAAAGGGAAGAGCTACAAACTGGTAATGCCTGTCTAGAAAGGCAAATCTGAGAAACTGATGATGATGATCTTTGTTATCAGAATGTGAAGATAAGCATCCTTTAAATCCACTGTAGTCATATATTGACCCTCCTGGATCATAGATAGGATGGTACGAATAGTTTCCATCTTGAATGATGGAACTCTGAGGAATTTGTTTAAGATCTTTAGATCCAAAATTGGTCTGAAGGTTCCCTCTTTTTTGGGAACCACAAACAGATTTGAGTAAAAACCCTGTCCCTCCTTTGGAACTGGATGGATCACTCCCATAACTAGGAGGTCTCGTACACAGTGTAAGAATGCCTCTCTCTTTATCTGGTTTGCAGATAATTGTGAAAGGTGAAATCTCCCTTTTGGGGGGGAAGTTTTGAAGTCCAGAAGATATCCCTGGGATATAATTTCCAACACCCAGGGATCCTGGACATCTCTTGCCCACGCCTGGGCGAAGAGCGAAAGTCTGCCCCTTACTAGATCCGTTACCGGACAGGGGGGCCGTTCCTTCATGCTGTCTTAGAGGCAGCAGCAGGCTTTTTGGCCTGCTTACCATTGTCCCAGGTCTGGTTTGGTCTCCAGACAGTCTTGGACTGAGCAAAAGTTCCCTCTTGATTGCATTAGAGGAAGTTGATGCCGCACTTGCCTTGAAGTTTCGAAAGGCACGAAAATTGCCTGTTTGGCCCTTGATTTGGACCTGTCCTGAGGAAGGGCATGAACTTTTCCTCCAGTGATATCAGCAATAATCTCCTTCAAACCAGGCCCGAATAGGGTCTGCCCCTTGAAGGGAATGTTAAGCAGCTTAGATTTTGAAGTCACGTCAGCGGACCATGATTTAAGCCATAGCGCCCTGCGCGCCTGTATCGCAAAACCAGAATTCTTAGCCGTTAGTTTAGTCAAATGAACAATGTCATCAGAAAACAAAGGAATTGGCTAACTTAAGTGCTCTAAGCTTGCCAAGTATGTCATCCAATGGAGTCACTACCTGTAAAGCCTCTTCCAGAGACTCAAACCAGAACGCCGCAGCAGCAGTGACAGGAGCAATGCATGCAAGGGGCTGTAGGATAAAACCTTATTGAATAAACATTTTCTTAAGGTAACCTAATTTTTTATCCATTGGATCTAAAAAAGCACAACTGTCCTCGACAGGGATAGTAGTATGCTTTGCTAAAGTAGAAACTGCTCCCTCCACCTTAGGAACTGTCTGCCATAAGTCCCGTGTGGTGGCGTCTATTGGAAACATTTTTCTAAAAATAGGAGGGGAAGAGAACGTCACACCTGGTCTATCCCATTCCTTATTAATAATTTCTGTAAACCTTTTAGGTATTGGAAAAACATCAGTACACACCGGCACTGCATAGTATTTATCCAGTCTACACAATTTCTCTGGCACTGCAATTGTATCACAGTCATTCAGAGCAGCTAAAACCTCCCTGAGAAACACGCGGAGGTGTTCAAGCTTAAATTTAAATGTAGAAATATCAGAATCAAGTTGCATCATCTTTCCTGAGTCAGAAACATCACCCACAGACTGAAGCTCTCCTTCCTCAGCTTCTGCATAATGTGAGGCAGTATCAAACATGGTTCTTAAAGCGTCAGTATGCTCTGCATTTCGTCTAACCCCAGAGCTATCTCGCTTACCTCTAAATTCAGGTAGTCTGGCTAATACCGCTGACAGTGTATTATCCATGACTGCCGCCATGTCTTGTAAAGTAATCGCTATGGGCGCCCTAGATGTACTTGGCGCCATTTGAGCGGGAGTCCCTTGAGCGGGAGTCAAAGGATCTGACACGTGGGGAGAGTTAGTCGGCATAACTTCTCCCTCGTCAGATTCCTCTGGTGATAAATTTTTTTAAAGACAGAATATGATCTTTATTGCTTAAAGTGAAATCAGTACATTTGGTACACATTCTAAGAGGGGGTTCCACCATGGCTTTTAAACATAATGAACAAGGAGTTTCCTCTATGTCAGACATGTTTGTACAGACTAGCAATGAGACTAGCAAGCTTGGAAAACACCTTAAATCAAGTTAACAAGCAAATATAAAAAACGGTACTGTGCCTTTAAGAGAAACAAATTTTGCCAAAATTTGAAAAACAGTGAAAAAAGGCAGTAAATCAAACAAAATGTTTACAGTGTATGTAATAAGTTAACAGAGCATTGCACCCACTTGCAAATGGATGATTAACCCCTTAATTCAAAAAACGGATCAAAAAAACGATAGACGTTTTTTAACAGACACAACAAACTGCCACAGCCTGCTGTGGCCCTACATTCCCCAATAAACGACTTTGGAAAGCCTTTGAGCCCTTTAGAGATGTCCTATAGCATACAGGGGACTCCTGAGGGAAGCTGGATGTCACAGTTTGTAATTTTAACTGCAACAACTGTAACTTTTATATAACAGTGGAAAGCCTCAGGAAACTGTTTCCAGGCAAAATTTAAGCCAGCCATGTGGAAAAAACTAGGCCCCAATAAAGTTTTATCACCAAAGCATATATAAAAACGATTAAACATGCCAGAAAACGTTTTATATTGCAATTTTATAAGGGTATTACCCCTGAGAGTAAGCATGATACCAGTCGCTATTAAATCACTGTATTCAGGCTTAACTTACATTAATTCGGTATCAGCAGCATTTTCTAGCATTTTCCATTTCTAGAAAAAATTGTAACTGCACATACCTCATAGCAGAGTAACCTGCACGCCATTCTCCCGCTAAAGTTACCTCTCTCCTCATACATATGTGAGAACAGCAATGGATCTTAGTTACAACCTGCTAAGATCATAAAAAACTCAGGCAGATTCTTCTTCTATTTACTGCCTGGGATAAAATAGTACAACTCCGGTACCATTTAAACTAACAAACTTTTGATTGAAGATAAAAAACTAACTATATTTCACCACTCTCTCTTACTACCTCCATGCGTGTTGAGAGTTGCAAGAGAATGACTGGATATGGCAGTTAGGGGAGGAGCTATATAACAGCTCTGCTGTGGGTGTCCTCTTGCAACTTCCTGTTGGGAATGAGAATATCCCACAAGTGATGGATGATCCGTGGACTGGATACACCTTACAAGAGAAACAGAATTTATGCTTACCTGATAAATTACTTTCTCTTATGGTATATCCAGTCCACGGATTCATCCTTACTTGTGGGATATTCTCAATCCCTACAGGAAGCGGCAAAGAGAGCACACAGCAGAGCTGTCCATATAGCTCCCCCTCAGGCTCCGCCCCCCAGTCTTTCGAACGACGGTTAGGAGAAAAAGGAGAAACCATAGGGTGCAGTGGTGACTGTAGTTTTACAAAAATAAATTTGAACCTGACTTAATTGCCAGGGCGGGCCGTGGACTGGATACACCGCAAGAGAAAGTAATTTATCAGGTAAGCATAAATTCTGTTTTCTCTTACATGGTGTATCCAGTCCACGGATTCATCCTTACTTGTGGGATACCAATACCAAAGCTTTAGGACACGGATTAAGTCAGGTAACCTAAATGGAAGACACCACTGCTTGCAAAACCTTTCTCCCAAAAATAGCCTCCGAAGAAGCAAAAGTATTGAATTTGTAAAATTTGGCAAAAGTATGCAGAGAAGACCAAGTCGCTGCCTTACAAATCTGTTCAACAGAAGCCTCATTCTTGAAAGCCCCTGTGGAAGCTACAGCTCTGGTGGAATGAGCTGTAATTCGTTCAGGAGGCTGCTGTCCAGCAGTCTCATAAGCCAATCGGATGATGCTTTTCAGCCAGAAGGAAAGAGAGGTAGCAGTCGCTTTCTGACCTCTCCTCTTACCAGAATAGACGACAAACAAGGATGATGTTTGTCTGAAATCTTTAGTTGCTTTTAAATAGAATTTTAAAGCACAAACCACATCAAGATTGTGTAATAGTCGTTCCTTCTTAGAAACTGGATTAGGACACAGAGAAATAACAATGATTTCCTGGTTAATATTCTTATTAGAAACCACTTTTGGAAGAAAACATGGTTTGGTACGCAAAACAACCTTATCTGCATGGAACACCAGATAGGGTGAATTACACTGCAAAGCAGACAATTCAGAAACTCTTCGAGCAGAAGAAACAGCTACCAAAAACAAAACCTTCCAAGATAATATCTTAATATCTATGGAATGTAAAGGTTCAAACGGAACCCCTTGAAGAACTGAAAGAACCAAATTAAGACTCCATGGAGGAGCCACAGGTTTATAGACAGGCTTAATTCTGACTAAAGCCTGTGCAAACGCTTGAACGTCAGGTACTGCTGCCAGACGCTTGTGTAACAGGATAGACAGAGCAGATATCTGCCCCTTTAAGGAACTAGCAGATAAACCTTTCTCCAATCCTTCTTGGAGAAAAGACAATATCCTGGGAATGCTAATCTTTCTCCACGAGTAACCCTTGGATTCACACCAACAAAGATATTTCCGCCATATCTTATGGTAAATCTTCCTGGTGACAGGCTTTCTAGCCTGGATCATAGTATCTATAACCGATTCAGAGAACCCACGCTTAGATAGAATTAAGCGTTCAATCTCCAAGCAGTCAGTTGTAGAGAAACTAGATTTGGATGCTTGAATGGACCTTGAATTAGAAGATCCTGCCTCGATGGCAGTGTCCAAGGTGGAACAGACGACATGTCCACTAGGACTGCATACCAAGTCCTGTGTGGCCACGCAGGCGCTATCAGAATTACCGAAGCCTTCTCCTGTTTGATTCTGGCTACCAGCCGAGTGAGAAGGGGAAACGGTGGAAAGACATAAGCCAGATTGAAGGACCAAGGCGCTACTAGAGCATCTATCAGTGCCGCCTTGGGGTCCGTAAAGAGGAAGTTTGGTGTTCTGACGGGACGCCATCAGATCCAATTCTGGAATGCCCCATAGCTGGGTCAGCTGAACAAAAACCTCCGGGTGGAGTTCCCACTCCCCCGGGTGAAAAGTCTGGCGACTTAGCAAATCCGCCTCCCAGTTGTCTACTCCTGGGATGTGAATGGCAGATAGGTGGCAGGAGTGATCCTCCGCCCTTGGAGCGTGTTGAATATCGCTCTCAGTTCCAAAATGTTTATCGGGAGAAGAGACTCTTCCCGAGACCATAGCCCCTGAGCTTTCAGGGGGCCCCAGACCGCGCCCCAGTCTAACAGGCTTGCATCGGTCGTTACAATGATCCACTCCGGTCTGCGGAAGCACATTCCCTGAGACAACCACCAGAGAAGAGAATCTCTGGTTTTCTGGTCTAGTTGGATTTGAGGAGACAAATCTGCATAATCCCCATTCCACTGTTTGAGCATGCACAGTTGCAGTGGTCTGAGATGAATTCGGGCAAAAGGGACCACGTCCATTGCCGCAACCATTAATCCGATTACCTCCATGCACTGCGCTACCGAAGGCCGAGGAATGGAATGAAGAACTCGGCAAGTAGCTAAAAGCTTTAACTTCCTGACCTCCGTCAGGAATATTTTCATTTCTACCGAGTCTATTAGTGTTCCCAGGAAGGGAACCCTTGTGAGCGGGGACAGAGAACTTTTTTCGATGTTCACCTTCCACCCGTGAGACCTTAGAAAGGCCAGAACAATGTCCGTATGAGCCTTGGCTCTGTGAAAAGATGACGCCTGTATTAAGATGTCATCTAGGTAAGGTGCTACTGCAATGCCCTGCGGTCTTAGTACCGCTAGGAGGGACCCTAGCACCTTTGTAAAAATTCTGGGAGCAGTGGAAAACCCGAAAGGAAGGGCCACAAACTGGTAATGCTTGTCCAGAAAGGCGAACCTTAGGAACTGATGGTGATCTTTGTGGATAGGAATATGTAGGTAGGCATCCTTTAGATCCACGGTAGTCATATATTGACCTTCCTGGATCATTGGCAAAATTGTCCGAATGGTTTCCATTTTGAATGATGGAACTCTGAGGAATTTGTTTAGAATTTTTAGATCCAGGATTGGTCTGAAAGTTCCTTCCTTTCTGGGAACCACAAACAGGTTTGAGTAAAAACCCAGTCCTCGTTCTGTAATTGGGACTGGATATATCACTCCCATCTTGAGTAGATCTTCTACACAGCGTAAGAACGCCTCTTTCTTTGTTGTGTCTGTAGACAGACGAGAAATGTGGAACCTTCCCCTTGGAGGGGAGTCCTTGAATTCTAGAAGATATCCCTGAGCAACTATCTCTAATGCCCAGGGATCAGGAACATCTCTTGCCCAAGCCTGAGCAAAGAGAGAGAGTCTGCCCCCTACCAGATCCGGTCCTGGATCGGGGGCTACCCCTTCATGCTGTCTTAGTAGCAGCTGCAGGCTTCTTAGCCTGTTTACCCTTGTTCCAGCCCTGCAAAGGTTTCCAGGTTGCTTTGGGCTGTGAAGAGTTACCCTCTTGCTTTGCGGTCGCAGAGGTTGAAGCAGGACCGCTCCTGAAGTTACGAAAGGAACGAAAATTAGCCTTGTTTTTAGCCTTAAAAGGCCTATCTTGCGGGAGGGCATGGCCCTTTCCCCCAGTGATATCTGAAATAATCTCTTTCAACTCAGGACTGAAAAGGGTCTTTCCCTTGAAAGGAATATTCAGTAACTTTGTCTTAGACGACACATCGGCCGACCATGATTTAAGCCAAAGTGCTCTGCGCGCCATGGCAAAACCAGAATTTTTCGCCGCTAACTTAGCTAAATTGAAAAGCGGCATCTGTGATAAAAGAATTAGCCAGCTTTAGCGCCTTAATTCTAGCCTTAATTTCGTCATATGAGGTCTCCGTCTGGAGCGACTCCTCCAGCGCCTCAAACCAGAAAGCCACTGCAGTAGTTACAGGAATAATGCAGGCAATAGGCTGGAGAAGGAAACCTTGTTGCACAAATCTTTTCTTTAGTAAACCTTCCAATTTTTTATCCATAGGATCTTTGAACGGCACAACTGTCTTCAATTGGTATGGTTGTGCGCTTGGCTAGTGTTGAAACTGGCTCCTCTACCTTAGGGACCGTCTGCCATGCGTCCCGCCTGGGATCAATAATGGGGAACATTTTCTTAAAGATAGGGGGGGGGGGGGGGAACAAAGGGTACACCTGGTCTCTCCCACTCCCTATCCACAATATCCACCACCCTCTTTGGGATCGGAAACGCATCAGTATATACAGGGACTTCTAGAAACTTGTCCATTTTACACCATTTTTCTGGGACCACCATGGGGTCACAATCATCCAGCGTAGCTAAAACCTCCTTAAGCAGTACGCGGAGGTGTTCCAGCTTAAATTTAAACGCTAAGGAATCTGATTCTGCCCGCTGAGAAACCTTTCCTGTGTCAGAAATTTCTCCCTCAGACAGTACATCCCTCACTGCCACTTCAGAGTGCTGTGAGGGTACAACAGATAAATCATCCAAAACTTCTGATTGCTCATCCTATGTTCTTAAAACTGAGCTATCACGCTTTTTAGGAAAAACTGGCAGTTTGGATAGAAATACCGCAAGGGAATTATCCATGACTGCTGCTAATTGTTGTAAGGTAATAGGGGCCAATGCGCTAGAGGTACTAGGCATCGCTTGCGCGGGCATAACTGGTGTCGACACATGGGGAGAGGAAGGAGGACTATCCTCGTTACTTTCCGTTAAAGAATCATCTTGGGCTACATTTTTAAGTGTCACTGCATGGTCTTTAAAATGTTTAGATACCTTAGCACACTTTAAACACAAATGTAAAGGGGGTACCGCCATGGCTATTAAACACATAGAACAAGGTCTATCAGTAGGCTCAGACATGTTAAACAGACTTAGACAGCACTCAAATACAGTAAAATACAATTTTTCAAAAAAACGGTACAGTGCCTTTAAATACTAAAAAGCGCACACTTTTTTACTAAATCTCCAAAAATCATCCATCTTTATGAAATTTTCACCATATGATCCTAATGCTTTGAAATGATTGCACAGCAAATTTCAAGTCAATTAACCCCTTACTGCCCAAACCGGAGCAAATTAAAGCTGGCAACCGGTTAGTAAAACTATAGCACCATGCCACAGCCTCTGCTGTGGCCCTACCTTCCTTGGGGATTAGTTTTAATCGAAAATAAGCCTCTCTGAAGTCCTCAAGTAATCTCTGGACTCTTCACATGGAGCTGCATGAAGCTGTCTGTAAAATCAACTGCACAACTGAGGCGCGAATTTCAGGCCCTCTCCCTCTTCACTCTGGGGATGTGGGGCCTTCCCAAGCCAAAATAGGTGTCTAAATAGATGCCATGCGGAATAAACCCCAAAAAAAAGATTCAAATGTAATATAAACTTGTATAAATATCAGATTTTTGTAAAAAAATAATTGATTGCCCCTTAACAGTGTCCACCAGTGTTTGAGCCCTTTCAAATAAGCCTTCCTTCTATACTAAGTCTCAGAATATGGCTTACCTTTCGCACATGGGGATTCTTGTCAGTCTTCTAGCATTACTAAGTCTTGACTAGAAAAAATTACTGAAACATACCTCAAAGCAGTTAAGCCTGCAAACTGTTCCCCCCCAACTGAAGTTTTCTGATGCTCAACAGTCCTGTGTGAGAACAGCAGTGGATTTTAGTTACAACATGCTAAAATCATTTTCCTCTCAGCAGAAATCTTCATCACTTTCTGCCACAGAGTAAATAGTACAAACCGGCACTATTTTAAAATAACAAACTTTTGATTGAAGAAATAAAAACTACAAATCTAACACCACATTCACTTTACCCTCCCGTGGAGATGCTACTAGTTAGAGCGGCAAAGAGAATGACTGGGGGGGGGGGGGGGCGGAGCCTGAGGGGGAGCTATATGGACAGCTCTGCTGTGTGCTCTCTTTGCCACTTCCTGTAGGGAATGAGAATATCCCACAAGTAAGGATGAATCTGTGGACTGGATACACCATGTAAGAGAAAACTACTGCTCATCATAAAAAACCAACAACTCACCTTAAGCAAAACAAACTGAGGTATCAGAGTCTGAAAACTAAAAAGGGCATCCTAAGGTGGTCTGATCTCTGATTATGCAGAAGAATCTAATAAATGTAACTTTATGATGACTTTCAGACATACAACTATTGTGCATACTTGCAGGAGGCATAGAAGCCACAACTACAGAGCACAGAAACCTTTAAATCCTGGAACAAAATCTTGAGCACTCCCTTGTATTGAGGAAGGACAGATTCCTTTAGAGGCAAGAGTAGCATTAGACTGTTAGAATGCCTAATGAGATCCATTAAGGAATTGTAAAGATGAACGTAACTATCCTGCAAAATAGAAAATATAATTGTCATCAGTGAATCTACCCTCAAAATGATAAATGTAAGGTAGTAGGGACAAATTTCAGTATTTTCCCATGAAATAATTTACCAACAGTTTTTTTAACTGTAAATAAATGTAAAAACAGTACATACAATCACATGACAGCCATAAGCCAATCACAAAATGCATATGTATATTACGTGAAGAGTATATATAAAAAGATTGTACATATTTAGAAAATGGTTGTGAATTGGAAAGTTGTTTAAAAACATAATTTATGCTTACCTGATAAATTCCTTTCTTCTGTTGTGCGATCAGTCCACGGGTCATCATTACTTCTGGGATATAACTCCTCCCCAACAGGAAATGCAAGAGGATTCACCCAGCAGAGCTGATATAGCTCCTCCCCTCTACGTCAGTCCCAGTCATTCGACCAAGAATCAACGAGAAAGGAGTAACCAAGGGTGAAGTGGTGACTGGAGTATAATTTAAAAAATATTTACCTGCCTTAAAAAACAGGGCGGGCCGTGGACTGATCGCACAACAGAAGAAAGGAATTTATCAGGTAAGCATAAATTATGTTTTCTTCTGTTATGTGCGATCAGTCCACGGGTCATCATTACTTCTGGGATACCAATACCAAAGCAAAAGTACACGGATGACGGGAGGGATAGGCAGGCTCATTATATAGAAGGAACCACTGCCTGAAGAACCTTTCTCCCAAAAATAGCCTCCGAAGAAGCAAAAGTGTCAAATTTGTAAAATTTGGAAAAAGTATGAAGCGAAGACCAAGTTGCAGCCTTGCAAATCTGTTCAACAGAGGCCTCATTCTTAAAGGCCCAAGTGGAAGCCACAGCTCTAGTGGAGTGAGCTGTAATTCTTTCAGGAGGCTGCTGTCCAGCAGTCTCATAGGCTAAACGTATTATGCTACGAAGCCAGAAAGAGAGAGAGGTAGCAGAAGCTTTTTGACCTCTCCTCTGTCCAGAATAAACGACAAACAAGGAAGAAGTTTGGCGAAAATTTTTAGTTGCCTGCAAGTAGAACTTGAGGGCACGAACTACATCCAGATTGTGTAGAAGACGTTCCTTCTTTGAAGAAGGATTTGGACACAAGGAAGGAACAACAATCTCTTGATTGATATTCCTGTTAGTAACTACCTTAGGTAAGAACCCAGGTTTAGTACGCAGAACTACCTTGTCTGAGTGAAAGATCAGATAAGGAGAATCACAATGTAGGGCTGATAACTCAGAGACTCTTCGAGCCGAGGAAATAGCCATTAAAAATAGAACTTTCCACGATAACAATTTTATATCAATGGAATGAAGGGGTTCAAATGGAACACCTTGTAAAACGTTAAGAACTAAGTTTAAACTCCATGGCGGAGCAACGGCTTTAAACACAGGCTTGATCCTAGCTAAAGCTTGACAAAAAGCCTGGACGTCTGGATTTTCTGACAGACGCCTGTGCAACAAGATGGACAGAGCTGAAATCTGTCCCTTTAATGAACTAGCCGATAAACCCTTTTCTAGACCTTCTTGTAGAAAGGACAATATCCTAGGGATCCTAACCTTACTCCAGGAGTAACGTTTGGATTCGCACCAGTATAGGTATTTGCGCCATATTTTATGGTAAATCTTTCTGGTAACAGGCTTCCTAGCCTGGATCAGGGTATCAATAACCGACTCAGAAAAACCACGCTTTGATAAAATCAAGCGTTCAATTTCCAAGCAGTCAGTTTCAGAGAAGTTAGATTTTGATGTTTGAATGGACCCTGTATCAGAAGGTCCTGTCTCAGAGGTAGAGACCAAGGCGGACAGGATGACATGTCCACTAGATCTGCATACCAAGTCCTGCGTGGCCATGCAGGCGCTATTAGAATCACAGATGCTCTCTCTTGTTTGATTTTCGCAATCAATCGAGGAAGCAGCGGGAAGGGTGGAAACACATAAGCCATCCCGAAGTTCCAAGGTGCTGTCAAAGCATCTATCAGAACCGCTTCCGGATCCCTGGATCTGGACCCGTAGTGAGGAAGTTTGGCGTTCTGGCGAGACGCCATGAGATCTATCTCTGGTTTGCCCCAACGTCGAAGTATTTGGGCAAAAATCTCCGGATGAAGTTCCCACTCTCCCGGATGAAAAGTCTGGCGACTCAAGAAATCCGCCTCCCAGTTCTCCACTCCCGGGAAGTGGATTGCTGACAGGTGGCAAGAGTGAGACTCTGCCCAGCGAATTATCTTTGATACTTCCATCATTGCTAGGGAGCTTCTTGTCCCTCCCTGATGGTTGATGTAAGCTACAGTCGTGATATTGTCCGACTGAAACCTGATGAACCCCTGAGTTGTTAATTGGGGCCAAGCTAGAGGGGCATTGAGAACTGCCCTCAATTCCAGAATGTTTATTGGAAGGAGACTCTCCTCCTGATTCCATAATCCCTGAGTCTTCAGAGAATTCCAGACAGCGCCCCAACCTAGTAGGCTGGCGTCTGTTGTTACGATTGTCCAGTCTGGCCTGCTGAATGGCATCCCCCTGGACAGGTGTGGCCGATAAAGCCACCATAGAAGAGAATTTCTGGTCTCTTGATTCAGATTCAGGGTAGGGGACAAATCTGAGTAATCCCCATTCCACTGACTTAGCATGCACAATTGCAGCGGTCTGAGGTGTAGGCGTGCAAAAGGTACAATGTCCATTGCCGCTACCATTAAGCCGATCACCTCCATGCATTGAGCTACTGACGGGTGTTGAATGGAATGAAGGACACGGCATGCATCCTGAAGCCTTGTTAACCTGTCTTCTGTCAGGTAAATCTTCATTTCTACAGAATCTATAAGAGTCCCCAAGAATGGAACTCTTGTGAGAGGAAAAAGAGAACTTTTCTTTTCGTTCACTTTCCATCCATGCGACCTTAGAAATGCCAGAACTAACTCTGTATGAGACTTGGCAGTTTGAAAGCTTGAAGCTTATATTAGAATGTCGTCTAGGTACGGAGCTACCGAAATCCCTCGCGGTCTTAGTACCGCCAGAAGGGCGCCCAGAACCTTTGTGAAGATTCTTGGGGCCGTAGCCAATCCGAATGGAAGAGCTACAAACTGGTAGTGCCTGTCTAGGAAGGCAAACCGTAGATACCGTTGATGATCTTTGTGAATCGGTATGTGAAGGTAAGCATCTTTTAAATCCACTGTGGTCATGTACTGACCCTTTTGGATCATAGGTAAGATTGTCCGAATAGTTTCCATTTTGAACGATGGAACTCTTAGGAATTTGTTTAGAATCTTTAAATCTAAGATTGGCCTGAAAGTTCCCTCTTTTTTGGGAACCACAAACAGGTTTGAGTAGAACCCTTGTCCTTGTTCCGACCGCGGAACTGGATGGATCACTCCCATTAATAACAGATCTTGTACACAGCGTAGAAACGCTTCTTTCTTTATCTGGTTTGTTGACAACCTTGACAGATGAAATCTCCCTTTTGGGGGAGATAATTTGAAGTCTAGAAGGTATCCCTGAGATATGATCTCCAGCGCCCAGGGATCCTGAACATCTCTTGCCCAGGCCTGAGCGAAGAGAGAAAGTCTGCCCCCCACTAGATCCGGTCTCGGATCGGGGGCTCTCGGTTCATGCTGTCTTTGGGGCAGCAGCAGGTTTCCTGGTCTGTTTGCCCTTATTCCAGGACTGGTTAGGTTTCCAGCCTTGTCTGTAACGAGCAACAGCTCCTTCCTGTTTTGGTGCAGTGGAGGTTGACGCTGCTCCAGGTTTGAAATTCCGAAAGGAACGAAAATTAGACTGTCTAGCCTTAGCTTTGGCTTTGTCTTGAGGTAGGGCGTGGCCCTTACCTCCTGTAATGTCAGCGATAATTTCTTTCAACCCGGGCCCAAATAAAGACTGCCCCTTGAAAGGTATATTAAGTAATTTAGACTTAGAAGTAACATCAGCTGACCAGGATTTTAGCCACAGTGCTCTACGTGCCTGTATGGCGAATCCAGAGTTCTTAGCCGTAAGTTTAGTTAAATGTACTACGGCCTCCGAAATGAATGAATTGGCTAGTTTAAGGACTCTAAGCCTGTCCATAATGTCGTCTAGCATAGACGAACTAAGGTTCTCTTCCAGAGACTCAATCCAAAATGCTGCCGCAGCCGTAATCGGCGCGATACATGCAAGGGGTTGCAATATAAAACCTTGTTGAACAAACATTTTCTTAAGGTAACCCTCTAATTTTTTATCCATTGGATCTGAAAAAGCACAGCTATCCTCCACCGGGATAGTGGTACGCTTAGCTAAAGTAGAAACTGCTCCCTCCACCTTAGGGACCGTTTGCCATAAGTCCCGAGTAGTGGCGTCTATTGGAAACATCTTTCTAAATATTGGAGGGGGTGAGAACGGCACACCGGGTCTATCCCACTCCTTAGTAACAATTTCAGTTAATCTCTTAGGTATAGGAAAAACGTCAGTACTCGCCGGTACCGCAAAGTATTTATCCAACCTACACATTTTCTCTGGTATTGCAACGGTGTTACAATCATTGAGAGCTGCTAAGACCTCCCCTAGTAATGCACGGAGGTTCTCCAATTTAAATTTAAAATTTGAAATATCTGAATCCAATCTGTTTGGATCAGAACCGTCACCCACAGAATGAAGCTCTCCGTCCTCATGCTCTGCAAGCTGTGACGCAGTATCAGACATGGCCCTAGTATTGTCAGCGCACTCTGTTCTCACCCCAGAGTGATCACGCTTGCCTCTTAGTTCTGGTAATTTAGACAAAAACTTCAGTCATAACAGTAGCCATATCATGTAATGTTATCTGTAATGGCCGCCCAGATGTATTAGGCGCCATAATATCACTCACCTCCCGGGCGGGAGATGCAGGTACTGCCGCGTGAGGCGAGTTAGTCGGCATAACTCTTCCCTCGCAGTTTGGTGAAATTTGTTCACATTGTACAAATTGACTTTTATTTAAAGTAGCATCAATACAGTTAGTACATAAATTTCTATTGGGCTCCACCTTGGCATTGGAACAAATGACACAGATATTCTCTGAGTCAGACATGTTTAACACACTAGCAATAACTTGCAACCTGGTTATAATCTTTTTTAGCAAAAACGTACTGTGCCTCAAAGAGGTACTTTAACGATTAAATGACAGTTGAGATAATGAACTGAAACAGTTATAGCATCAAGTTTAAAATAACACAACTTTTAGCAAAGGTTTGTTCCCATTAGTAAATAACTAAATTTGACATAAAAAATTATAGAGTAACGTTTTTATTCACAGTCAATAACAATTCTCACAGCTCTGCTGAGAGAATGTACCTCCCTTCAAAGAAGTTTGAAGACCCCTGAGATCTGTCAGTCAACCGGATCATGCAGGAAATATAATAGTAGCTGACTGGAATTTTTTGATGCGTAGCAAAAGAGCGCCAAAACGGCCCCTCCCTCTCACACACAGCAGTGAGGAGAAACGAAACTGTCACAATTTAAAGCAGACAACTGCCAAGTGGAAAATAATGCCCAAACATTTATTTACTCAGTACCTCAGCAATGTAAACGATTCTACATTCCAGCAAAAACGTTTAACATGACAATATTTATTAAAAGGATTAGTGACCTTTAACAGAGTAGTTCCGGTGAAAAACCATTCCCAGAATACTGAAGTGTATACATACATGTCATTATAACGGTATAGCAGGATTTTTTCATCAATTCCATTCAGAAAATAAAAACTGCTACATACCTCAATGCAGATTCATCTGCCCGCTGTCCCCTGATCTGAAGCCTTTACCTCCCTCAGATGGCCGAGAACAGCAATATGATCTTAACTACTCCGGTTAAAATCATAGTAATAAACTCTGGTAGATTCTTCTTCAAACTCTGCCAGAGAAGTAATAACACGCTCCGGTGCTATTGTAAAATAACAAACTTTTGATTGAAGTCATAAAAACTAAGTATAATCACCATAGTCCTCTCACACGTCCTATCTAGTCGTTGGGTGCAAGAGAATGACTGGGACTGACGTAGAGGGGAGGAGCTATATCAGCTCTGCTGGGTGAATCCTCTTGCATTTCCTGTTGGGGAGGAGTTATATCCCAGAAGTAATGATGACCCGTGGACTGATCGCACATAACAGAAGAAATTGTGTTTAATTTTGACCTTAGTGGTCCTTCAAAAGGGAAAAAAACCCTTGTGTAATAATCGTAAATAATAACAATGCACTGCATAAACATGTAGCCCAGCAAAAAATAAAACATCTTACCCTTTAATAATGAAGAGTTAAGGAATTTAAAAAAAGAAAGGAAAATAGCCCAGTTACTAACTGTAACTGATGTGCTAATTCAGTGCACAAACACACATAAAAAAAAAACACAAAGAGACTCCCCCTCACATTACCAAACTGTTAACTCCCTTTTATTTTGTATATAACAGAGGGTATAAGGTTGCATTGAGATGAAAGTCCCAGGTGAATGAGCTGAATAGGAATAAGCAGCTATTACAACATAATACAGTTTCCATAATTGAATACCACAAAAACATAATTTATGTAAGAACTTACCTGATAAATTCATTTCTTTCATATTAGCAAGAGTCCATGAGCTAGTGACGTATGGGATATACATTCCTACCAGGAGGGGCAAAGTTTCCCAAACCTCAAAATGCCTATAAATACACCCCTCACCACACCCACAATTCAGTTTAACGAATAGCCAAGAAGTGGGGTGATAAAAAAGTGCAAAAGCATATAAAATAAGGAATTGGAATAATTGTGCTTTATACAAAAATCATAACCACCACAAAAAAAGGGCGGGCCTCATGGACTCTTGCTAATATGAAAGAAATGAATTTATCAGGTAAGTTCTTACATAAATTATGTTTTCTTTCATGTAATTAGCAAGAGTCCATGAGCTAGTGACGTATGGGATAATGACTACCCAAGATGTGGATCTTTCCACACAAGAGTCACTAGAGAGGGAGGGATAAAATAAAGACAGCCAATTCCTGCTGAAAATAATCCACACCCAAAATAAAGTTTAATGAAAAACATAAGCAGAAGATTCAAACTGAAACCGCTGCCTGAAGTACTTTTCTACCAAAAACTGCTTCAGAAGAAGAAAATACATCAAAATGGTAGAATTTAGTAAAAGTATGCAAAGAGGACCAAGTTGCTGCTTTGCAAATCTGATCAATCGAAGCTTCATTCCTAAACGCCCAGGAAGTAGAAACTGACCTAGTAGAATGAGCTGTAATCCTCTGAGGCGGAGTTTTACCCGACTCAACATAGGCAAGATGAATTAAAGATTTCAACCAAGATGCCAAAGAAATGGCAGAAGCTTTCTGGCCTTTTCTAGAACCGGAAAAGATAACAAATAGACTAGAAGTCTTACGGAAAGACTTAGTAGCTTCAACATATTTCAAAGCTCTAACAACATCCAAAGAATGCAACGATTTCTCCTTAGAATTCTTAGGATTAGGACATAATGAAGGAACCACAATTTCTCTACTAATGTTGTTGGAATTCACAACTTTAGGTAAAAAATCAAAAGAAGTTCGCAACACCGCCTTATCCTGATGAAAAATCAGAAAAGGAGACTCACAAGAAAGAGCAGATAATTCAGAAACTCTTCTGGCAGAAGAGATTGCCAAAAGGAACAAAACTTTCCAAGAAAGTAATTTAATGTCCAATGAATGCATAGGTTCAAACGGAGGAGCTTGAAGAGCCCCCAGAACCAAATTCAAACTCCAAGGAGGAGAAATTGACTTAATGACAGGTTTTATACGAACCAAAGCTTGTACAAAACAATGAATATCAGGAAGAATAGCAATCTTTCTGTGAAAAAGAACAGAAAGAGCAGAGATTTGACCTTTCAAGGAACTTGCGGACAAACCCTTATCTAGACCATCCTGAAGAAACTGTAAAATTCTCGGTATTCTAAAAGAATGCCAAGAAAAATGATGAGAAAGACACCAAGAAATATAAGTCTTCCAGACTCTATAATATATCTCTCTAGATACAGATTTACGCGCCTGTAACATAGTATTAATCACAGAGTCAGAGAAACCTCTTTGACCAAGAATCAAGCGTTCAATCTCCATACCTTTAAATTTAAGGATTTCAGATCCTGATGGAAAAAAGGACCTTGCGACAGAAGGTCTGGTCTTAACGGAAGAGTCCACGGTTGGCAAGAGGCCATCCGGACCAGATCCGCATACCAAAACCTGTGAGGCCATGCCGGAGCTACCAGCAGAACAAACGAGCATTCCTTCAGAATCTTGGAGATTACTCTTGGAAGAAGAACTAGAGGCGGAAAGATATAGGCAGGATGATACTTCCAAGGAAGTGATAATGCATCCACTGCCTCCGCCTGAGGATCCCGGGATCTGGACAGATACCTGGGAAGTTTCTTGTTTAGATGAGACGCCATCAGATCTATTTCTGGAAGTTCCCACATTTGAACAATCTGAAGAAATACCTCTGGGTGAAGAGACCATTCGCCCGGATGCAACGTTTGGCGACTGAGATAATCCGCTTCCCAATTGTCTATACCTGGGATATGAACCGCAGAGATTAGACAGGAGCTGGATTCCGCCCAAACCAGAATTCGAGATACTTCTTTCATAGCCAGAGGACTGTGAGTCCCTCCTTGATGATTGATGTATGCCACAGTTGTGACATTGTCTGTCTGAAAACAAATGAACGATTCTCTCTTCAGAAGAGGCTAAAACTGAAGAGCTCTGAAAATTGCACGGAGTTCCAAAATATTGATCGGTAATCTCACCTCCTGAGATTCCCAAACTCCTTGTGCCGTCAGAGATCCCCACACAGCTCCCCAACCCGTGAGACTTGCATCTGTTGAAATTACAGTCCAGGTCGGAAGCACAAAAGAAGCCCCCTGAATTAAACAATGGTGATCTGTCCACCACGTTAGAGAGTGTCGTACAATCGGTTTTAAAGATATTATTTGAGATATCTTTGTGTAATCCTTGCACCATTGATTCAGCATACAGAGCTGAAGAGGTCGCATGTGAAAACGAGCAAAGGGGATCACGTCCGATGCAGCAGTCATAAGACCTAGAATTTCCATGCATAAGGCTACCGAAGGGAATAATTGTGACTGAAGGTTTCGACAAGCTGAAATCAATTTTAGACGTCTCTTGTCTGTTAAAGACAGAGTCATGGACACTGAATCTATCTGGAAACCCAGAAAGGTCACCCTTGTCTGAGGAATCAATGAACTTTTTGGTAAATTGATCCTCCAACCACGATCTTGAAGAAACAACACAAGTCGATTCGTATGAGATTCTGCTAAATGTAAAGACTGAGCAAGTACCAAGATATCGTCCAAATAAGGAAATACCACAATACCCTGTTCTCTGATTACAGACAGAAGGGCACCAAGAACTTTTGTAAAAATTCTTGGAGCTGTAGCTAGGCCAAACGGCAGAGCCACAAACTGGTAATGCTTGTCCAGAAAAGAGAATCTCAGGAACTGATAATGATCTGGATGAATCGGAATATGCAGATATGCATCCTGTAAATCTATTGTGGACATATAATGCCCTTGCTGAACAAAAGGCAAGATAGTCCTTACAGTTACCATTTTGAATGTTGGTATCCTTACATAACGATTCAATATTTTTAGATCCAGAGCTGGTCTGAAGGAATTCTCCTTCTTTGGTACAATGAAGAGATTTGAATAAAACCCCATCCCCTGTTCCGGAACTGGAACTGGCATAACTACTCCAGTCAACTCTAGATCTGAAACACAATTCAGAAATGCTTGAGTTTTCACTGGATTTACTGGGACACGGGAAAGAAAAAATCTCTTTGCAGGAGGTCTCATCTTGAAACCAATTCTGTACCCTTCTGAAACAATGTTCTGAATCCAAAGATTGTGAACAGAATTGAACCAAATTTCTTTGAAAAAACGTAACCTGCCCCCTACCAGCTGAACTGGAATGAGGGCCGCACCTTCATGTGGACTTAGAAGCAGGCTTTGCCTTTCTAGCAGGCTTGGATTTATTCCAGACTGGAGATGGTTTCCAAACTGAAACTGCTCCTGAGGATGAAGGATCAGGCTTTTGTTCTTTGTTGAAACGAAAGGAACGAAAACGATTATTAGCCCTGTTTTTACCCTTAGATTTTTTATCCTGTGGTAAAAAAGTTCCTTTCCCACCAGTTACAGTTGAGATAATAGAATCCAACTGAGAACCAAATAATTTGTTACCCTGGAAAGAAATGGAAAGTAGAGTTGATTTAGAAGCCATATCAGCATTCCAAGTCTTAAGCCATAAAGCTCTTCTAGCTAAAATAGCTAGAGACATAAACCTGACATCAACTCTAATAATATAAAAAATGGCATCACAGATAAAATTATTAGCATGCTGAAGAAGAATAATAATATTATGAGAATCATGATCTGTTACTTGTTGCGCTAAAGTTTCCAACCAAAAAGTTGAAGCTGCAGCAACATCAGGTCTAAGAAGATTACCTGAACACAGATAAGCTTTTCTTAGAAAGGATTCAATTTTCCTATCTAAAGGATCCTTAAACGAAGTACCATCTGACGTAGGAATAGTAGTACGTTTAGCAAGGGTAGAAATAGCCCCATCAACTCTAGGGATTTTGTCCCAAAATTCTAATCTGTCAGACGGCACAGGATATAATTGCTTAAAACGTTTAGAAGGAGTAAATGAATTACCCAATTTATCCCATTCTTTGGAAATTACTTCAGAAATAGCATTAGGAACAGGAAAAACTTCTGGAATAACCACAGGAGATTTAAATACCTTATCTAAATGTGTAGAATTAGTATCAAGAGGACCAGAATCCTCTATTTCTAAAGCAATTAGTACTTCTTTAAGTAAAGAACGAATAAATTCCATTTTAAATAAATATGAAGATTTATCAGCATCAATCTCTGAGACAGAATCCTCTGAACCAGAAGAATCATCAGAATCAGAATGATGATGTTCATTTAAAAATTCATCTGTAGGGAGAGAAGTTTTAAAAGATTTTTTATGTTTACTAGAAGGAGAAATAACAGACATAGCCTTCTTGATGGATTCAGAAACAAAATCTCTTATGTTATCAGGAACATTCTGCACCTTAGATGTTGAAGGAACTGCAACAGGCAATGGTACTTTACTAAAGGAAATATTATCTGCATTAACAAGTTTGTCATGACAATTAATACAAACAGCCGGAGGAATAGCTACCAAAAGTTTACAGCAGATACACTTAGCTTTGGTAGGTCCAGCACTAGACAGCGATTTTCCTGAAGTATCTTCTGACTCAGATGCAACGTGAGACATCTTGCAATATGTAAGAGAAAAAACAACATATAAAGCAAAATTGATCAAATTCCTTAAATGACAGTTTCAGGAATGGGAAAAAATGCCAAAGAACAAGCTTCTAGGAACCAGAAGCAATGAAAAATGAGACTGAAATAATGTGGAGACAAAAGCGACGCCCATATTTTTTTAGCGCCAAATAAGACGCCCACATTATTTGGCGCCTAAATGCTTTTGGCGCCAAAAATGACGCCACTTCCGGAACGCCGACATTTTTGGCACAAAATAACGTCAAAAAATGACGCAACTTCCGGCGACACGTATGACGCCGGAAACGGAAAAGATTTTTTGCACCAAAAAAGTCTGCGCCAAGAATGACGCAATAAAATGAAGCATTTTCAGCCCCCGCGAGCCTAACAGCCCACAGGGAAAAAAAGAGTCAAATTTTTGAAGGTAAGAAAAAATGATTAATTCAAATGCATTATCCCAAATATGAAACTGACTGTCTGAAAATAAGGAATGTTGAACATGCTAAGTCAAGGCAAATAAATGTTTGAATACATATATTTAGAACTTTATAAACAAAGTGCCCAACCATAGCTTAGAGTGTCACAGAAAATAAGATTTACTTACCCCAGGACACTCATCTACATGTTTGTAGAAAGCCAAACCAGTACTGAAACGAGAATCAGCAGAGGTAATGGTATATAAATAAGAGTATATCGTCGATCTGAAAAGGGAGATAAGAGATGAATCTCTACGACCGATAACAGAGAACCTATGAAATAGACCCCGTAGAAGGAGATCACTGCATTCAAATAGGCAATACTCTCCTCACATCCCTCTGACATTCACTGCACGCTGAGAGGAAAACCGGGCTCCAACTTGCTGCGGAGCGCATATCAACGTAGAATCTAGCACAAACTTACTTCACCACCTCCATAGGAGGCAAAGTTTGTAAAACTGAATTGTGGGTGTGGTGAGGGGTGTATTTATAGGCATTTTGAGGTTTGGGAAACTTTGCCCCTCCTGGTAGGAATGTATATCCCATACGTCACTAGCTCATGGACTCTTGCTAATTACATGAAAGAAATTGGTTTACCTGTGTGCTATGCAAGTGCAAGAAATGACTGCACTTAGCTCAGATGTACCCACTCAACTGTGCATACTGGCTGCAGAATAAAATACTTTAGGTAGAGAGCCATCCAGTGCTGTGTACGTCACAGCAGAGGAGCTATGTAAAGAGTATATTGCCGACCCAACAGAAGGAGGCTAGGGGACAGGTCACTGCGACAACTGTGGTAGGCTTGTGACTAACTATTTCACAAGACAAGCCGAGGACCATCCTTTTAGCTTGGCAAATTTCTGGACTTGATACACCTAGCTGTAAGTTGACTGTCTTCACCAAGATGTGAGAGGCGCATTGTCTCTAGTGATTGGATTTTCAATTCTTGAATTGTAGAAAGACACAATTCTGGGCTTGGTACATCTAACTAGAGAAACTGTTTATTAAGCTTTGACAATACAACCTGCAGTCATTTGGTTTCTTAGTCCTTGACTCTGTAGAAAAGCTTTTCTTTTCTTACACAGTCTGTCTTTTTCAGGTTCATAAGTCATAAACAAAATAAATTATTCAAACAAGATCACTTACTGAAATAGTTATCTCCTAAATCTACCTTTTCATCTACCCATGTTGTTAGATTTCCCTTTAACCATCACAAAATATAGCGTAGGAGGTGCCGAATACTAAGCATAAAGTATTATCTTTAACCTCGTTATTTAATCGTGGAAGGGGTAGTAAAGGTTGTGGTTGTACAAGCAGAGGTGGTCACCAAATTGAAAGCACCATGATGCAACATTAAGATACTAGCAAGACTGCCACTATTGAGTATTCTCAAAACCTAAAATCACTTATTCTGGTCTAATCCTCAGAATAAATGGGGTACTCTTCACAAAACTATTGACATATTTAATATCTAATTAGAAGCTAATATGGATATAATAGGATTGTCCTTTTGTTCTCATGTTTTACAGATTCTAGAATATGTTCAAAAGACTTTTCTAACTGAATATGAAAAGCACCGCAGTGCAAGCGATAAGTAAGCATGGTGTAAAACGGTTTAACTGAATTTGAAATGCTGATTATTCTTTCATAAGTGTAATTTTGTCCTCCCTTAACCTTCACATGGGTAGCTTTAAAAAAGGTAAATTGTTTTGGGGGGAAAAACACATACTAATTTATTAGCATGATGTTTTTTCATTACTTACACACAAATTATCTCTTTAATGCATTGCAGCTTCCAAGCTGAACAAAACGGACTACAATGACCCTTTAAAAAAAACACAGCTTTAACTTAACCTTTTTTTCACGTAAATATTTTTAAAGGGACATGGACATCAAACCCATATTTTTTCTTTCATAATTCAGATAGAGCATGCAATTTAAAAAAAACTTTCTATTTCACTTCTATTATCAAATTGTATTCTTTATCTTGGTATCTTTTGTTGAAAAGCAAGGCCGTAAGTTCAGGAGTGTGCATGTGTCACGAGCACTATATAGCAGCACATATCTAGGTATCTCTTCAACAGAGAATACCACAGGAATTAAGTCAATTTCATAATAAAGTATATATAAAGTAAATTGGAAACTTTTAAAATTGTATGTGCTGTCTGAATCAGAGAAAGAAATGCTTGTATTTCATTTCCCTTTAACATGTTTAAATGCATGATAGCAATTTTTTGAGTTTACAATCCTTCAATTAAAAGGGACAGTCAAGTACAAAAAAAAACAAAAACCTTTCATGATTGAGATAGAGTATGTATTTTTAAACAACTTTTCAATTTACTTTTCACCCCAATTTTGCTTTGTTCTCTTGGTATTCTTAGTTGAAAGCTAAACTGAGGAGGTTCATATGCTAATTTTTAGACCTTGAAGGCCGCGTCTAACCTGAATGCATTAGAGGGCGTTAGTTCATGTGTTTCATATAGATAACATTGAGCTCATGCACGTGAATTTACAGAGGACTGAGCACTGATTGGCTAAAATGCAAGTCTGTCAAAATAACTGAAATAAGGGGGCAGTCTGCAGAGGCTTAGATACAAGGTAATCACAGAGGTAAAACGTGTACTATTATAACTGTGTTGGTTATACAAAACTGGGGAATGGGTAATTAACCCCTTAATGACCGGACCATTTTTCAATTTTCTTACCCTTAATGACAATGGCTATTTTTACATTTCTGCAGTGTTTGTGTTTAGATGTAATTTTCCTCTTACTCATTTACTGTACCCATACATATTATATACCGTTTTTCTCACCATTAAATGGACTTTCTAAAGATACCATTATTTTCATCATATCTTATAATTTACTATAAAAAAATGTAAAATATGAGGAAAAAATTGAAAAACACACACTTTTTCTAACTTTGACCCCCAAAATCTGTAACACATCTACAACCACCAAAAAAAAACCATTCTAAATAGTTTCTAAATTTTGTCCTGAGTTTAGAAATATCCAATGTTTACATGTTCTTTGCTTTTTTTGCAAGTTATAGGGCCATAAATACAAGTAGCGCTTTGCTATTTCCAAACCACTTTTTTCCAGAATTAGCGCTAGTTACATTGGAACACTGATATCTTTCAGGAATACCTGAATATCCCTTGACATGTATATATTTATATTTAGAAGACATCCCAAAGTATTGATCTAGGCCCATTTTGGTATATTTCATGCCACCATTTCACCGCCAAATACGATCAAATAAAAAAAAAAAAAACTTAAATTTTTCACAATTTTAGGTTTCTCACTGAAATTATTTACAAACAGCTTGTGCAATTATGGCACAAATGGTTGTAAATGCTTCTCTGGGATCCCCTTTGTTCAGAAATAGCAGAAATATATGGCTTTGGCGTTGCTTTTTGGTAATAATAAGGCCGTTTAATACTGCTGCGCACCACACTTGTAATATGCCCAGCAGTTAAGGGGTTAATTAGGTAGCTTGTAGGGTTAATTTTTAGCTTTAGCGTAGAGATCAGCCTCCCACCTGACACATCCCACCCCCTGATCCCCCCCTGACCCCCCTCAAACAGCTCTCTTCCCTCCCCCACCTCACAATTGTCACCGCCATCTTAAGTACTGGCAGAAAGTCTGCCAGGACTGAAATAAAAATAATTTATTATTATTTTTTTAATTTTTTCATACAGTCTGCAGTGATGGATCCCCCCTTACCCCACAACCTCCCTGATCCCCCCCAATACATCTTTCTAAACCTCCCCCTCTAACTATTTGCCGCCATCTTGGGTACTGGCAGCTGTCTGCCAGTACCCAATTTGCCCCCAAAATAGTTTTTATTTTTTACTTTTTTCTATGTAATACTTGTTTTCTGTAGTGTAGCTGGCCCCCCTAAACGCTCTACATCCCTCCCCCTCCCAGATCCCTTACTAAAGAGCTAAGATCCCCCTGCTTCCACATTGGTCTTTTTATTTTTACTTTAATTTTCGGCATAATTTGCGTGCGCGCGCACCTGCCCCCCAGCCCCCCCGGCCGCAATCGCCGCTCCGGTACTAACATGAAAAGAAGTAAGATCGGTTGGGGTAAAAAACTAAGGCGAGTACAGATAAAGGCTGCTACCATCAACCAACGAAATTGTTAGTATCAGGGGCCGATTCAGAAAGGGCCACAGAGTGGCCCTTTCTGCATCGGCATGTAAAATGGGGGATTGCAGTGATGCCTCAATATTGAGGCATCACTACAATCCCTTGGAAGCAGCTGGAAGCAATCGTGATCGCTTCCAGCACTTCAGACAACAGTGGACGTACCAGGTACGTCAATTGTCACTAAGGGAGTTTTTTCCTATGACGTATCTGGTACGTCCTCTGTCATTAAGGGGTTAAGGGATTATCTATCTTTTAAAACAACAAAAAACAGAATTTATGTTTACCTGATAAATTACTTTCTCCAACGGTGTGTCCGGTCCACGGCGTCATCCTTACTTGTGGGATATTCTCTTCCCCAACAGGAAATGGCAAAGAGCCCAGCAAAGCTGGTCACATGATCCCTCCTAGGCTCCGCCTACCCCAGTCATTCGACCGACGTTAAGGAGGAATATTTGCATAGGAGAAACCATATGGTACCGTGGTGACTGTAGTTAAAGAAAATAAATTATCAGACCTGATTAAAAAAACCAGGGCGGGCCGTGGACCGGACACACCGTTGGAGAAAGTAATTTATCAGGTAAACATAAATTCTGTTTTCTCCAACATAGGTGTGTCCGGTCCACGGCGTCATCCTTACTTGTGGGAACCAATACCAAAGCTTTAGGACACGGATGAAGGGAGGGAGCAAATCAGGTCACCTAAATGGAAGGCACCACGGCTTGCAAAACCTTTCTCCCAAAAATAGCCTCAGAAGAAGCAAAAGTATCAAACTTGTAAAATTTGGTAAAAGTGTGCAGTGAAGACCAAGTCGCTGCCCTACATATCTGATCAACAGAAGCCTCGTTCTTGAAGGCCCATGTGGAAGCCACAGCCCTAGTGGAATGAGCTGTGATTCTTTCGGGAGGCTGCCGTCCGGCAGTCTCATAAGCCAATCTGATGATGCTTTTAATCCAAAAAGAGAGAGAGGTAGAAGTTGCTTTTTGCCCTCTCCTTTTACCGGAATAAACAACAAACAAGGAAGATGTTTGTCTAAAATCCTTTGTAGCATCTAAATAGAATTTTAGAGCGCGAACAACATCCAAATTGTGCAACAAACGTTCCTTCTTTGAAACTGGTTTCGGACACAGAGAAGGTACGATAATCTCCTGGTTAATGTTTTTATTAGAAACAACTTTTGGAAGAAAACCAGGTTTAGTACGTAAAACCACCTTATCTGCATGGAACACCAGATAAGGAGGAGAACACTGCAGAGCAGATAATTCTGAAACTCTTCTAGCAGAAGAAATTGCAACTAAAAACAAAACTTTCCAAGATAATATCTTAATATCAACGGAATGCAAGGGTTCAAACGGAACCCCCTGAAGAACTGAAAGAACTAAATTGAGACTCCAAGGAGGAGTCAAAGGTTTGTAAACAGGCTTAATTCTAACCAGAGCCTGAACAAAGGCTTGAACATCTGGCACAGCGGCCAGCTTTTTGTGAAGTAACACAGACAAGGCAGAAATCTGTCCCTTCAGGGAACTTGCAGATAGTCCTTTGTCCAATCCTTCTTGAAGGAAGGATAGAATCCTAGGAATCTTAACCTTGTCCCAAGGGAATCCTTTAGATTCACACCAACAGATATATTTTTTCCAAATTTTGTGGTAAATCTTTCTAGTTACAGGCTTTCTGGCCTGAACAAGAGTATCGATAACAGAATCTGAGAACCCTCGCTTCGATAAGATCAAGCGTTCAATCTCCAAGCAGTCAGCTGGAGTGAAACCAGATTCGGATGTTCGAACGGACCCTGAACAAGAAGGTCTCGTCTCAAAGGTAGCTTCCAAGGTGGAGCCGATGACATATTCACCAGATCTGCATACCAAGTCCTGCGTGGCCACGCAGGAGCTATCAAGATCACCGACGCCCTCTCCTGATTGATCCTGGCTACCAGCCTGGGGATGAGAGGAAACGGCGGGAACACATAAGCTAGTTTGAAGGTCCAAGGTGCTACTAGTGCATCCACTAGAGCCGCCTTGGGATCCCTGGATCTGGACCCGTAGCAAGGAACTTTGAAGTTCTGACGAGAGGCCATCAGATCCATGTCTGGAATGCCCCACAGCTGAGTGACTTGGGCAAAGATTTCCGGATGGAGTTCCCACTCCCCCGGATGCAATGTCTGACGACTCAGAAAATCCGCTTCCCAATTTTCCACTCCTGGGATGTGGATAGCAGACAGGTGGCAGGAGTGAGACTCCGCCCATAGAATGATTTTGGTCACTTCTTCCATCGCCAGGGAACTCCTTGTTCCCCCCTGATGGTTGATGTACGCAACAGTTGTCATGTTGTCTGATTGAAACCGTATGAACTTGGCCCTCGCTAGCTGAGGCCAAGCCTTGAGAGCATTGAATATCGCTCTCAGTTCCAGAATATTTATCGGTAACAGAGATTCTTCCCGAGACCAAAGACCCTGAGCTTTCAGGGATCCCCAGACCGCGCCCCAGCCCATCAGACTGGCGTCGGTCGTGACAATGACCCACTCTGGTCTGCGGAATGTCATCCCTCGTGACAGGTTGTCCAGGGACAGCCACCAACGGAGTGAGTCTCTGGTCCTCTGATTTACTTGTATCTTCGGAGACAAGTCTGTATAGTCCCCATTCCACTGACTGAGCATGCACAGTTGTAATGGTCTTAGATGAATGCGTGCAAAAGGAACTATGTCCATTGCCGCTACCATCAACCCGATCACTTCCATGCACTGAGCTATGGAAGGAAGAGGAACGGAATGAAGTATCCGACAAGAGTCTAGAAGCTTTGTTTTTCTGGCCTCTGTCAGAAAAATCCTCATTTCTAAGGAGTCTATTATTGTTCCCAAGAAGGGAACCCTTGTTGACGGAGATAGAGAACTCTTTTCCACGTTCACTTTCCATCCGTGAGATCTGAGAAAGGCCAGGACAATGTCCGTGTGAGCCTTTGCTTGAGGAAGGGACGACGCTTGAATTAGAATGTCGTCCAAGTAAGGTACTACAGCAATGCCCCTTGGTCTTAGCACAGCTAGAAGGGACCCTAGTACCTTTGTGAAAATCCTTGGAGCAGTGGCTAATCCGAAAGGAAGCGCCACGAACTGGTAATGTTTGTCCAGGAATGCGAACCTCAGGAACCGATGATGTTCCTTGTGGATAGGAATATGTAGATACGCATCCTTTAAATCCACCGTGGTCATGAATTGACCTTCCTGGATGGAAGGAAGAATAGTTCGAATGGTTTCCATCTTGAACGATGGAACCTTGAGAAACTTGTTTAAGATCTTGAGATCTAAGATTGGTCTGAACGTTCCCTCTTTTTTGGGAACTATGAACAGATTGGAGTAGAACCCTATCCCTTGTTCTCTTAATGGAACAGGATGAATCACTCCCATTTTTAACAGGTCTTCTACACAATGTAAGAATGCCTGTCTTTTTATATGGTCTGAAGACAACTGAGACCTGTGGAACCTCCCCCTTGGGGGAAGTCCCTTGAATTCCAGAAGATAACCTTGGGAGACTATTTCTAGCGCCCAAGGATCCAGAACATCTCTTGCCCAAGCCTGAGCGAAGAGAGAGAGTCTGCCCCCCACCAGATCCGGTCCCGGATCGGGGGCCAACATTTCATGCTGTCTTGGTAGCAGTGGCAGGTTTCTTGGCCTGCTTACCCTTGTTCCAGCCTTGCATTGGTCTCCAAGCTGGCTTGGCTTGAGAAGTATTACCCTCTTGCTTAGAGGACGTAGCACTTTGGGCTGGTCCGTTTCTACGAAAGGGACGAAAATTAGGTTTATTTTTTGCCTTGAAAGGCCGATCCTGAGGAAGGGCGTGGCCCTTACCCCCAGTGATATCAGAGATAATCTCTTTCAAGTCAGGGCCAAACAGCGTTTTCCCCTTGAAAGGAATGTTAAGTAGCTTGTTCTTGGAAGACGCATCAGCCGACCAAGATTTCAACCGAAGCGCTCTGCGCGCCACAATAGCAAACCCAGAATTCTTAGCCGCTAACCTAGCCAATTGCAAAGTGGCGTCTAGGGTGAAAGAATTAGCCAATTTGAGAGCATTGATTCTGTCCATAATCTCCTCATAAGGAGGAGAATCACTATCGACCGCCTTTATCAGCTCATCGAACCAGAAACATGCGGCTGTAGCGACAGGGACAATGCATGAAATTGGTTGTAGAAGGTAACCCTGCTGAACAAACATCTTTTTAAGCAAACCTTCTAATTTTTTATCCATCGGATCTTTGAAAGCACAACTATCCTCTATGGGTATAGTGGTGCGTTTGTTTAAAGTGGAAACCGCTCCCTCGACCTTGGGGACTGTCTGCCATAAGTCCTTTCTGGGGTCGACCATAGGAAACAATTTTTTAAATATGGGGGGAGGGACGAAAGGAATACCGGGCCTTTCCCATTCTTTATTAACAATGTCCGCCACCCGCTTGGGTATAGGAAAAGCTTCTGGGAGCCCCGGCACCTCTAGGAACTTGTCCATTTTACATAGTTTCTCTGGGATGACCAACTTGTCACAATCATCCAGAGTGGATAATACCTCCTTAAGCAGAATGCGGAGATGTTCCAACTTAAATTTAAATGCAATCACATCAGGTTCAGCTTGTTGAGAAATGTTCCCTGAATCAGTAATTTCTCCCTCAGACAAAACCTCCCTGGCCCCATCAGACTGGGTTGGGGGCCCTTCAGAAATATTGTTATCAGCGTCGTCATGCTCTTCAGTATCTAAAACAGAGCAGTCGCGCTTACGCTGATAAGGGTTCATTTTGGCTAAAATGTTTTTGACAGAATTATCCATTACAGCCGTTAATTGTTGCATAGTAAGGAGTATTGGCGCGCTAGATGTACTAGGGGCCTCCTGAGTGGGCAAGACTCGTGTAGACGAAGGAGGGAATGATGCAGTACCATGCTTACTCCCCTCACTTGAGGAATCATCTTGGGCATCATTGTCATTATCACATAAATCACATTTATTTAAATGAATAGGAATTCTGGCTTCCCCACATTCAGAACACAGTCTATCTGGTAGTTCAGACATGTTAAACAGGCATAAACTTGATAACAAAGTACAAAAAACGTTTTAAAATAAAACCGTTACTGTCACTTTAAATTTTAAACTGAACACACTTTATTACTGCAATTGCGAAAAAACATGAAGGAATTGTTCAAAATTCACCAAATTTTCACCACAGTGTCTTAAAGCCTTAAAAGTATTGCACACCAAATTTGGAAGCTTTAACCCTTAAAATAACGGAACCGGAGCCGTTTTGAACTTTAACCCCTTTACAGTCCCTGGTATCTGCTTTGCTGAGACCCAACCACGCCCCAAGGGGAATACGATACCAAATGACGCCTTCAGAAAGTCTTTTCTAAGTATCAGAGCTCCTCTCACATGCGACTGCATGCCATGCCTCTCAAAAACAAGTGCGCAACACCGGCGCGAAAATGAGGCTCTGCCTATGCTTTGGGAAAGCCCCTAAAGAATAAGGTGTCTAAAACAGTGCCTGCCGATATTATTATATCAAAATACCCAGATAAAATGATTCCTCAAGGCTAAATATGTGTTAATAATGAATCGATTTAGCCCAGAAAAAGTCCACAGTCTTAATAAGCCCTTTTTGAAGCCCTTATTTACGATCGTAATAAACATGGCTTACCGGATCCCATAGGGAAAATGACAGCTTCCAGCATTACATCGTCTTGTTAGAATGTGTCATACCTCAAGCAGCAAAAGTCTGCACACTGTTCCCCCAACTGAAGTTAATTGCTCTCAACAGTCCTGTGTGGAACAGCCATGGATTTTAGTGACGGTTGCTAAAATCATTTTCCTCATACAAACAGAAATCTTCATCTCTTTTCTGTTTCTGAGTAAATAGTACATACCAGCACTATTTTAAAATAACAAACTCTTGATTGAATAATAAAAACTACAGTTAAACACTAAAAAACTCTAAGCCATCTCCGTGGAGATGTTGCCTGTACAACGGCAAAGAGAATGACTGGGGTAGGCGGAGCCTAGGAGGGATCATGTGACCAGCTTTGCTGGGCTCTTTGCCATTTCCTGTTGGGGAAGAGAATATCCCACAAGTAAGGATGACGCCGTGGACCGGACACACCTATGTTGGAGAAATTCTGGTGTTGACTGTCCCTTTAACTTTGAATTGTGATATAAGGTGGCGCAACTTAGCTTGCTATTCCCAAAGTATAAGTATAAATTATATTAGTTACTTTAAATGTTGCAGGTCATTATACACACCTGGATCTATGTACTCCTTTTGGAAAATATATACTAGTATACTTCACAACTATACAATCTTATATATAAAAGTTCAAGTAAAGGTCTTGGGGTTAATATAACGGTCAGCCCAATGGCTATGGTCACAGTTAGTGGAAGTTGTTATTCGTTTTAAGGCAAAATAGCCCAATAGTACCTTATAGTGTTTCTGATTGAACACACTATTTGTGGTGAAAAAAAATTATATATATATATATATATATATATATATATATATATATATATATATATATATATATATATATATATATATATATATATATATATATATATATATTATATATATATATATATATATATCCCCAAAAGGTCTCCGTTGAGAACTGTACTTCTATTCTCGATGGGAGGTAAATTGCATTCAGTGTTGGTAAATCTTTATGGGTCTTTGGTTCCTCCGATGGTTATTTGTTTGTTGAGACCCTGCTCACTTTATGTTGGCTTCTTTTTTGTTGCAGTCTTTTAATCACCGCTCCTGTGGGTCTTTACTCAGTGACTTTGAATGCTGATATGGCATTTCCTTAGCGGTTATCTTCTTGCGGTCTGTTAGTAACCGCTTCTTACCGTTTTTCTTACTGGACTTCAGAAAGATTGTGGATTTTTCAGGGTTTAAAAAAAAAAAACAGAATTTATGCTTACCTGATAAATTACTTTCTCTTACGGTGTATCCAGTCCACGGATTCATCCTTACTTGAGGGATATTCTCAATCCCTACAGGAAGTGGCAAAGAGAGCACACAGCAAAGCTGTCCATATAGCTCAACTCAGGCTCCGCCACCCCAGTCATTCGACCGAGGATTAGGAGAAAAAGGAGAACCATAGGGTGCAGTGGTGACTTTAGTTATTTTAAAAATTAAATTTGAACCTGACTTAATTGTCAGGGCGGGCAGTGGACTGGATACACCGTAAGAGAAAGTAATTTATCAGGTAAGCATAAATTCTGTTTTCTCTTACTTGGTGTATCCAGTCCACGGATTCATCCTTACTTGTGGGATACCAATACCAAAGCTTTAGGACACGGATGAAGAGAGGGAACAAGTCAGGTAACCTAAACGGAAGGCACCACTGCTTGCAAAACCTTTCTCCCAAAAATAGCCCCCGAAGAAGCAAAAGTATCGAATTTGTAAAATTTGGCGAATGTATGCAGTGAAGACCAAGTCGCTGCCTTACAAATCTGTTCAACAGAAGCCTCATTCTTGAAAGCCCCTGTGGAAGCCACAGCTCTGGTGGAATGAGCTGTAATTCGTTCAGGAGGCTGCTGTCCAGCAGTCTCATAAGCCAATCGGATTATGCTTTTCAGCCAAAAGGAAAGAGAGGTAGCAGTCGCTTTCTGACCTCTCCTCTTACCAGAATAGACAACGAACAAGGATGATGTTTGTCTGAAATCTTTAGTTGCTTGTAAATAGAATTTTAAAGCACGAACCACGTCAAGATTGTGTAAAAGTCGTTCCTTCCTAGAAACTGGATTAGGACACAGAGAAGGAACAATGATTTCCTGGTTAATATTCTTATTAGAAAACACTTTTGGAAGAAAACCAGGTTTGGCACGCAAAACAACCTTATCTGCATGGAACACCAGATAGGGTGAATTACACTGCAAAGCAGACAATTCAGAAACTCTTCGAGCAGAAGAAATGGCTACTAAAAACAAAACTTTCCAAGATAATAACTTAATATCTATGGAATGCAAAGGTTCAAACGGAACCCCTTGAAAAACTGAAAGAACTAAATTTAGACTCCATGGAGGAGCCACAGGTTTGTAAACAGGCTTGATTCTAACTAGGGCCTGAGCAAACACCTGAACGTCTGGTACAGCTGCCAGGCGCTTATGTAACAGGATAGACAGAGCAGATATCTGTCCCTTTAAGGAACTAGCTGATAGACCTTTCTCCAATCCTTCTTGGAGAAAAGACAATATCCTTGGAATCCTAATCTTTCTCCAAGAGTAACCCTTGGATTCACACCAACAAAGATATTTCCGCCATATCTTATGGTAAATTTTCCTGGTGACAGGCTTTCTGGCCTGTATCAGAGTGTCTATAACCGATTCAGAGAAACCACGCTTAGCTAGAATTAAGCGTTCAATCTCCAAGCAGTCAGTTGTAGAGAAACTAGATTTGGATGCTTGAAAGGACCTTGAATTAGAAGATCCTGCCTCGATGGCAGTTTCCATAGTGGGACCGATTACATGTCCACTAGGTCTGCATACCAAGTCCTGCGTGGCCACGCAGGCGCTATCAGAATTACCGAAGCCTTCTCCTGTTTGATTCTGGCTACTAGCCGAGGGAGAAGAGGAAACGGTGGAAAGACATAAGCTAGACTGAATGACCAAGGCTCTGTTAAAGCATCTATCAATGCAGCCTTGGGATCCCTGGATCTGGATCCGTAAAGGGGAAGTTTGGTGTTCTGACGGGACGCCATCAGATCCAATTCTGGAATGCCCCATAGCTGGGTCAGCTGAACAAAAACCTCCGGGTGGAGTTCCCACTCCCCCGGATGAAAAGTCTGACGACTTAGAAAAACATAATTTATGCTTACCGGATAAATTTATTTCTCTTGTAGTGTGTTCAGTCCACGGGTCATCCATTACTTATGGGATATATTCTCCTTCCCAACAGGAAGTTGCAAGAGGATCACCCAAGCAGAGCTGCTATATAGCTCCTCCCCTCACATGTCGTACCCAGTCATTCGACCGAAACAAGACGAGAAAGGAGAAACTATAAGGTGCAGTGGTGACTGGAGTTATAATTTAAAAATTTAGAACCTGCCTCAAAAAAAGACAGGGGGGGCCGTGGACTGAACACACTGCAAGAGAAATAAATTTATCAGGTAAGCATAAATTATGTTTTCTCTTGTTAAGAGTGTTCAGTCCACGGGTCATCCATTACTTATGGGATACCAATACCAAAGCTAAGTACACGGATGATGGGAGGGACAAGGCAGGAACATTAAACAGAAGGAACCACTGCCTGTAGAACCTTTCTCCCAAAACCAGCCTCCGAAGAAGCGAAAGTGTCAAATTTGTAAAATTTGGAAAAAGTATGAAGTGAAGACCAAGTTGCAGCCTTGCAAATCTGTTCAACAGAGGCCTCATTCTTAAAAGGCCCAGGTGGAAGCCACAGCTAGTGGAATGAGCTGTAATTCTTTCAGGAGGCTGCTGTCCAGCAGTCTCATAGGCTAAACGTATTATGCTACGAAGCCAAAAAGAGAGAGAGGTAGCCGAAGCCTTTTGACCCCTCCTCTGTCCCGAGTAAACGACAAACAGAGAAGAAGTTTGTCGAAAATCTTTAGTTGCCTGTAAGTAGAACTTCAGAGCACGGACCACGTCTAGATTATGCAAAAGACGTTCCTTCTTTGAAGAAGGATTAGGACATAACGATGGAACAACAATCTCTTGATTGATATTCCTGTTAGAAACAACCTTAGGTAAAAACCCAGGTTTAGTACGCAGAACTACCTTGTCTGAATGAAAGATCAGATAAGGAGAATCACAATGTAAGGCAGATAACTCAGAGACTCTTCGAGCCGAGGAAATAGCCATCAAAAACAAAACTTTCCAAGATAAAAGCATAATATCAATGGAATGAAGGGGATCAAACGGAACACCCTGAAGAACTTTAAGAACCAAGTTTAAGCTCCACGGAGGAGCAACAGCTTTAAACACAGGTCTAATTCTCGCCAAAGCCTGACAAAAGGCCTGGACGTCTGGATGCTCTGCCAGACGTTTGTGTAAAAGAATAGACAGAGCTGAAATCTGTCCCTTTAGCGAACTAGCGGATAAACCCTTTTCTAAACCATCTTGTAGAAAAGCTAATATCCTAGGAATCCTAACCTTACTCCATGAGTAACTCTTGGATTCGCACCAATATAAATATTTACGCCATATCTTATGGTAAATTTTTCTTGTCACAGGTTTCCGAGCCTGTATTAATGTATCAATAACCGAATCCGAAAACCCACGCTTTGATAGAATCAAGCGTTCAATTTCCAGGCAGTCAGCCTCAGAGAAATTAGGTTTGGATGGTTGAAAGGACCCTGAATTAGAAGGTCCTGCCTCAGAGGAAGAGACCATGGTGGACAGGACGACATGTCCACTAGGTCTGCATACCAGGTCCTGCGTGGCCACGCAGGCGCTATCAGAATTACCGATGCCCTCTCCTGTTTGATCCTGGCAATCAGCCGAGGTAGCAACGGAAATGGTGGAAACACATAAGCTATGTTGAAAACCCAAGGGGCTGCTAATGCATCTACCAGCACCGCTCCCGGGTCCCTGGACCTGGATCCGTAACAAGGAAGCTTCGCGTTCTGGCGAGATGCCATGAGATCCAGATCCGGTTTGCCCCAACGACGAATCAGTTGAGCAAATACCTCCGGGTGAAGTTCCCACTCTCCCGGATGAAAAGTCTGGCGACTTAGGAAATCCGCCTCCCAGTTCTCTACGCCTGGGATGTGAATCGCGGACAGGTGGCAAGAGTGAGACTCTGCCCAGCGAATTATCTTCGAGACTTCCAACATCGCTAGGGAACTCCTGGTTCCCCCTTGATGATTGATGTAAGCCACAGTCGTGATATTGTCCGACTGAAATCTGATGAACCTCAGCTTTGCTAACTGAGGCCAAGCCAGAAGAGCATTGAATATTGCTCTTAATTCTAGAATGTTTATTGGGAGGAGTTTCTCCTCCTGAGTCCACGATCCCTGAGCCTTCAGGGAATTCCAGACTGCTCCCCAGCCTAGAAGGCTGGCATCCGTTGTTACAATCGTCCAATCTGGCCTGCGAAAGGTCATTCCTTTGGACAGATGAACCGGTGACAACCACCAGAGAAGCGAATCCCTGGTCTCCTGGTCCAGATTTAGCAAAGGGGACAGATCTGAGTAATCCCCGTTCCATTGACTGAGCATGCATAGTTGCAGCGGTCTGAGATGCAGGCGCACAAATGGCACTATGTCCATTGCCGCTACCATTAAGCCGATTACCTCCATGCACTGAGCTACCGATGGGCTTGGAATGGAATGAAGGACACGGCAGGCATTGAGAATCTTTGATAACCTGGACTCCGTCAGGTAAATCTTCATCTCTACAGAATCTATAAGAGTCCCTAGAAAAGGAACCCGTGTGAGTGGTAACAGAGAACTCTTTTCCACGTTCACTTTCCACCCATGCGACCTCAGAAATGCTAGAACTATCTCTGTATGAGACTTTGCATTCTGAAAATTTGACGCTTGTATCAGAATGTCGTCTAGGTACGGAGCCACCGCTATGCCTCGTGGTCTTAGTACCGCCAGAAGTGAGCCCAGAACCTTCGTAAAAATTCTCAGGGCCGTGGCTAACCCGAAGGGAAGAGCCACAAACTGGTAATGCCTGTCTAGAAAGGCAAACCTTAGGTACCGATAATGATCTTTGTGAATCGGTATATGAAGGTAAGCATCCTTTAAGTCCACCGTGGTCATATATTGACCCTCTTGGATCATGGGTAGGATGGTTCGAATCGTTTCCATCTTGAACGATGGTACCCTTAGGAATTTGTTTAAGATCTTTAAGTCCAAGATTGGTCTGAAGGTTCCCTCTTTTTTGGGAACCACAAATAGATTTGAGTAAAATCCTTGCCCCTGTTCCGATCGCGGAACTGAGTGGATCACCCCCATGATTAAGAGGTCTTGTACACATTGTAGAAATGCCTCTCTCTTTACTAGGTTTGTCGATAACCTCGAAAGATGGAACCTCCCTTGTGGAGGAGAGGATTTGAAATCCAGAAGGTATCCCTGAGATATAATCTTTAACGTCCAGGGATCCTGCACATCTCTTGCCCAAGCCTGGGCAAAGAGAGAAAGTCTGCCCCCCACTAAATCCGTCTCTGGATAGGGGCCCCTGACTTCATGCTGTCTTAGGGGCGGGAGTAGGCTTTCTGGCCTGCTTGCCCTTATTCCATGACTGGTTGCCTTTCCAACCTTGTCTGTAACGAGCAGAAGTTCCTTCCTGTTTTGGAGCGGAGGAAGTCGATGCTGCTCCTGCCTTGAAGTTACGAAAGGCACGAAAATTAGACTGTTTGGCCTTTGGTTTGGCCCTGTCCTGAGGAAGGGCGTGGCCCTTACCTCCCGTAATGTCAGCAATAATTTCCTTCAAGCCGGGCCCGAATAAGGTCTGCCCTTTGAAAGGAATGTTAAGTAGCTTAGACTTGGAAGTTACATCCGCTGACCAGGATTTAAGCCAGAGCACTCTGCGCGCCTGTATGGCGAATCCAGAATTTTTAGCCGTAAGTTTGGTTAGATGTACTACGGCATCTGAAACAAACGCATTAGCTTGCTTAAGGGTTCTAACTTTGCTCAAGGCCTCATCCAACGGCTCTGTGCGAATCGCCTCTTCCAGAGACTCAAACCAGAATGCCGCTGCAGCCGTGACAGGCGCAATGCATGCAAGAGGCTGCAATATAAAACCCTGTTGAACAAACATTTTCTTAAGAAAACCCTCTAATTTTTTATCCATTGGATCTGAGAAAGCACAGCTATCCTCCACCGGGATAGTGGTACGCTTGGCTAACGTAGAAACTGCTCCCTCCACCTTAGGGACCGTCTGCCATAAGTCTCGTGTGGTGGCGTCTATAGGGAACATTTTTCTAAATATCGGGGGAGGGGAAAAAGGCACACCGGGTCTATCCCACTCCTTACTGATAATTTCTGTAAGTCTTTTTGGTATAGGAAAAACGTCAGTACACACCGGTACCGCATAGTATCTATCCAACCTACACAATTTCTCTGGAATTGCCACCGTGTCGCAATCATTCAGAGCCGCTAATACCTCCCCTAGTAACACACGGAGGTTCTCAAGCTTAAATTTAAAATTCGAAATTTCTGAATCCGGTCTCCCCGAATCAGAACCGTCACCGACAGAATGAAGCTCACCGTCCTCATGTTCTGCAAGTTGTGACGCAGTATCAGACATGGCTCTCGTGTCATCAGCGCGCTCTGTCCTTAACCCAGAGCTATTGCGTTTGCCCCTTAATTCGGGCATATTATATAATACTTCTTTCATAACATTAGCCATATCATGTAAAGTGATTTGTAAGGGCCTAGATGTACTAGGTGTCTCAATCCTACGCATCTCCCGAGCGGGAGACGCAGGTACTGACACGTGAGGAGAGTTAGGCGGCATAACTTCCCCCTCGTTGTCTGGTGATAGCTTCTTTATCGGTACAGATTGACTTTTATTCAAAGCAATATCAATACAATTGGTACACATCGTTCTATTGGGCTCCACATTGGCTTTTGAACATGATGAACAAACAGTTTCCTCTGAATCAGACATGTTAAAACAGACTTAGCAATGAAAATAATAAGCTTGGAAATTACTTTCAATAAGTTTTACAAGCAATATAAAAAACGCTGCAGCGCTTCAAAAATACAGATATAATTAAACAATTCTTAACAAGAAGTGTACTATTAGCAGAGGATTGCACCCATTAGCAAAAGGATGATTAACCCCTCGATACCCAAAACGGATAAAACAGATATCAATTAAGATTTAACGCTTTTAATCACAGTCAGCACACTGTCACAGATCTGCTGTGACTGATTACCTCCCTCACAAATGAAATTTGCAGACCCCTGAGCTCTCTAGAGACGTCCTGGATCAAGGAGGAAGAAGCAGAAAGACTGTGCAATAATTTTAACTGCGCAATAAGGCGCTAAAACAAGGGCCCTCCCACTCCAATCACAACAGTGGGAGCCCTGATATAACGGTTTCCATGCAGAAAAAACAGAATTTATGTTTACCTGATAAATTACTTTCTCCAACGGTGTGTCCGGTCCACGGCGTCATCCTTACTTGTGGGATATTCTCTTCCCCAACAGGAAATGGCAAAGAGCCCAGCAAAGCTGGTCACATGATCCCTCCTAGGCTCCGCCTACCCCAGTCATTCGACCGACGTTAAGGAGGAATATTTGCATAGGAGAAACCATATGATACCGTGGTGACTGTAGTTAAAGAAAATAAATTATCAGACCTGATTAAAAAACCAGGGCGGGCCGTGGACCGGACACACCGTTGGAGAAAGTAATTTATCAGGTAAACATAAATTCTGTTTTCTCCAACATAGGTGTGTCCGGTCCACGGCGTCATCCTTACTTGTGGGAACCAATACCAAAGCTTTAGGACACGGATGATGGGAGGGAGCAAATCAGGTCACCTAGATGGAAGGCACCACGGCTTGCAAAACCTTTCTCCCAAAAATAGCCTCAGAAGAAGCAAAAGTATCAAACTTGTAAAATTTGGTAAAAGTGTGCAGTGAAGACCAAGTCGCTGCCCTACATATCTGATCAACAGAAGCCTCGTTCTTGAAGGCCCATGTGGAAGCCACAGCCCTAGTGGAATGAGCTGTGATTCTTTCGGGAGGCTGCCGTCCGGCAGTCTCGTAAGCCAATCTGATGATGCTTTTAATCCAAAAAGAGAGAGAGGTAGAAGTTGCTTTTTGACCTCTCCTTTTACCGGAATAAACAACAAACAAGGAAGATGTTTGTCTAAAATCCTTTGTAGCATCTAAATAGAATTTTAGAGCGCGAACAACATCCAAATTGTGCAACAAACGTTCCTTCTTCGAAACTGGTTTCGGACACAGAGAAGGTACGATAATCTCCTGGTTAATGTTTTTGTTAGAAACAACTTTTGGAAGAAAACCAGGTTTAGTACGTAAAACCACCTTATCTGCATGGAACACCAGATAAGGAGGAGAACACTGCAGAGCAGATAATTCTGAAACTCTTCTAGCAGAAGAAATTGCAACCAAAAACAAAACTTTCCAAGATAATAACTTAATATCAACGGAATGTAAGGGTTCAAACGGAACCCCCTGAAGAACTGAAAGAACTAAGTTGAGACTCCAAGGAGGAGTCAAAGGTTTGTAAACAGGCTTGATTCTAACCAGAGCCTGAACAAAGGCTTGAACATCTGGCACAGCTGCCAGCTTTTTGTGAAGTAACACAGACAAGGCAGAAATCTGTCCCTTCAGGGAACTTGCAGATAATCCTTTTTCCAATCCTTCTTGAAGGAAGGATAGAATCTTAGGAATCTTAACCTTGTCCCAAGGGAATCCTTTAGATTCACACCAACAGATATATTTTTTCCAAATTTTGTGGTAAATCTTTCTAGTTACAGGCTTTCTGGCCTGAACAAGAGTATCGATAACAGAATCTGAGAACCCTCGCTTCGATAAGATCAAGCGTTCAATCTCCAAGCAGTCAGCTGGAGTGAGACCAGATTCGGATGTTCGAACGGACCTTGAACAAGAAGGTCTCGTCTCAAAGGTAGCTTCCATGGTGGAGCCGATGACATATTCACCAGATCTGCATACCAAGTCCTGCGTGGCCACGCAGGAGCTATCAAGATCACCGACGCCCTTTCCTGATTGATCCTGGCTACCAGCCTGGGGATGAGAGGAAACGGCGGGAATACATAAGCTAGTTTGAAGGTCCAAGGTGCTACTAGTGCATCCACTAGAGCCGCCTTGGGATCCCTGGATCTGGACCCGTAGCAAGGAACTTTGAAGTTCTGACGAGAGGCCATCAGATCCATGTCTGGAATGCCCCACAGTTGAGTGACTTGGGCAAAGATTTCCGGATGGAGTTCCCACTCCCCCGGATGAAATGTCTGACGACTCAGAAAATCCGCTTCCCAATTTTCCACTCCTGGGATGTGGATAGCAGACAGGTGGCAGGAGTGAGACTCCGCCCATAGAATGATTTTGGTCACTTCTTCCATCGCCAGGGAACTCCTTGTTCCCCCCTGATGGTTGATGTACGCAACAGTTGTCATGTTGTCTGATTGAAACCGTATGAACTTGGCCCTCGCTAGCTGAGGCCAAGCCTTGAGAGCATTGAATATCGCTCTCAGTTCCAGAATATTTATCGGTAGAAGAGATTCTTCCCGAGACCAAAGACCCTGAGCTTTCAGGGATCCCCAGACCGCGCCCCAGCCCATCAGACTGGCGTCGGTCGTGACAATGACCCACTCTGGTCTGCGGAAGGTCATCCCTTGTGACAGGTTGTCCAGGGACAGCCACCAACGGAGTGAGTCTCTGGTCCTCTGATTTACTTGTATCCTCGGAGACAAGTTTGTATAGTCCCCATTCCACTGACTGAGCATGCACAGTTGTAATGGTCTTAGATGAATGCGCGCAAAAGGAACTATGTCCATTGCCGCTACCATCAAACCTATCACTTCCATGCACTGCGCTATGGAAGGAAGAGGAACGGAATGAAGTATCCGACAAGAGTCTAGAAGTTTTGTTTTTCTGGCCTCTGTCAGAAAAATCCTCATTTCTAAAGGAGTCTATTATTGTCCCCAAGAAGGGAACCCTTGTTGACGGAGATAGAGAACTCTTTTCCACGTTCACTTTCCATCCGTGAGATCTGAGAAAGGCCAGGACGATGTCCGTGTGAGCCTTTGCTTGAGGAAGGGACGACGCTTGAATCAGAATGTCGTCCAAGTAAGGTACTACAGCAATGCCCCTTGGTCTTAGCACAGCTAGAAGGGACCCTAGTACCTTTGTGAAAATCCTTGGAGCAGTGGCTAATCCGAAAGGAAGCGCCACGAACTGGTAATGCTTGTCCAGGAATGCGAACCTTAGGAACCGATGATGTTCCTTGTGGATAGGAATATGTAGATACGCATCCTTTAAATCCACCGTGGTCATGAATTGACCTTCCTGGATGGAAGGAAGAATTGTTCGAATGGTTTCCATTTTGAACGATGGAACCTTGAGAAACTTGTTTAAGATCTTGAGATCTAAGATTGGTCTGAACGTTCCCTCTTTTTTGGGAACTATGAACAGATTGGAGTAGAACCCCATCCCTTGTTCTCCTAATGGAACAGGATGAATCACTCCCATTTTTAACAGGTCTTCTACACAACGTAAGAATGCCTGTCTTTTTATGTGGTCTGAAGACAACTGAGACCTGTGGAACCTCCCCCTTGGGGGAAGCCCCTTGAATTCCAGAAGATAACCTTGGGAGACTATTTCTAGCGCCCAAGGATCCAGAACATCTCTTGCCCAAGCCCGAGCGAAGAGAGAGAGAGTCTGCCCCCCACCAGATCCGGTCCCGGATCGGGGGCCAACATTTCATGCTGTCTTGGTAGCAGTGGCAGGTTTCTTGGCCTGCTTTCCCTTGTTCCAGCCTTGCATTGGTCTCCAAGCTGGCTTGGCTTGAGAAGTATTACCCTCTTGCTTAGAGGACGTAGCACTTTGGGCTGGTCCGTTTCTACGAAAGGGACGAAAATTAGGTTTATTTTTGGCCTTGAAAGGCCGATCCTGAGGAAGGGCGTGGCCCTTACCCCCAGTGATATCAGAGATAATCTCTTTCAAGTCAGGGCCAAACAGCGTTTTCCCCTTGAAAGGAATGTTAAGTAGCTTGTTCTTGGAAGACGCATCAGCTGACCAAGATTTCAACCAAAGCGCTCTGCGCGCCACAATAGCAAACCCAGAATTCTTAGCCGCTAACCTAGCCAATTGAAAAGTGGCGTCTAGGGTGAAAGAATTAGCCAATTTGAGAGCATTGATTCTGTCCATAATCTCCTCATAAGGAGGAGAATCACTATCGACCGCCTTTACCAGCTCATCAAACCAGAAACACGCGGCTGTAGCGACAGGGACAATGCATGAAATTGGTTGTAGAAGGTAACCCTGCTGAACAAACATCTTTTTAAGTAAACCTTCTAATTTTTTTATCCATAGGATCTTTGAAAGCACAACTATCTTCTATGGGTATAGTGGTGCGTTTGTTTAAAGTGGAAACCGCTCCCTCGACCTTGGGGACTGTCTGCCATAAGTCCTTTCTGGGGTCGACCATAGGAAACAATTTTTTAAATATGGGGGGAGGGACGAAAGGAATACCGGGCCTTTCCCATTCTTTATTTACAATGTCCGCCACCCGCTTGGGTATAGGAAAAGCTTCTGGGAGCCCCGGGACCTCTAGGAACTTGTCCATTTTACATAGTTTCTCTGGGATGACCAACTTGTCACAATCATCCAGAGTGGATAATACCTCCTTAAGCAGGATGCGGAGATGTTCCAACTTAAATTTAAACGTAATCACATCAGGTTCAGCTTGTTGAGAAATGTTCCCTGAATCAGTAATTTCTCCCTCAGACAAAACCTCCCTGGCCCCATCAGACTGGTTTAGGGGCCCTTCAGAACCATTATTATCAGCGTCGTCATGCTCTTCAGTATCTAAAACAGAGCAGTCGCGCTTACGCTGATAAGTGTGCATTTTGGCTAAAATGTTTTTGACAGAATTATCCATTACAGCCGTTAATTGTTGCATAGTAAGGAGTATTGGCGCGCTAGATGTACTAGGGGCCTCCTGAGTGGGCAAGACTCGTGTAGACGAAGGAGGGAATGATGCAGTACCATGCTTACTCCCCTCACTTGAGGAATCATCTTGGGCATCATTGTCATTGTCACATAAATCACATTTATTTAAATGAGAAGGAACTCTGGCTTCCCCACATTCAGAACACAGTCTATCTGGTAGTTCAGACATGTTAAACAGGCATAAACTTGATAACAAAGTACTGTCACTTTAAATTTTAAACTGAACACACTTTAATACTGCAATTGCGAAAAAATATGAAGGAATTGTTCAAAATTCACCAAAATTTCACCACAGTGTCTTAAAGCCTTAAAAGTATTGCACACCAAATTTGGAAGCTTTAACCCTTAAAATAACGGAACCGGAGCCGTTTTTAACTTTAACCCCTTTACAGTCCCTGGTATCTGCTTTGCTGAGACCCAACCAAGCCCAAAGGGGAATACGATACCAAATGACGCCTTCAGAAAGTCTTTTCTATGTATCAGAGCTCCTCACACATGCGACTGCATGTCATGCCTCTCAAAAACAAGTGCGCAACACCGGCGCGAAAATGAGGCTCTGCCTATGATTTGGGAAAGCCCCTAAAGAGAAAGGTGTCTAAAAAAGTGCCTGCCGATATAATCTTATCAAAATACCCAGATTAAATGATTCCTCAAGGCTAAATATGTGTTAATAATGAATCGATTTAGCCCAGAAAAAGTCTACAGTCTTAATAAGCCCTTGTGAAGCCCTTATTTACAATCTTAATAAACATGGCTTACCGGATCCCATAGGGAAAATGACAGCTTCCAGCATTACATCGTCTTGTTAGAATGTGTCATACCTCAAGCAGCAAGAGACTGCTCACTGTTCCCCCAACTGAAGTTAATTCCTCTCAACAGTCCTGTGTGGAACAGCCATGGATTTTAGTAACGGTTGCTAAAATCATTTTCCTCATACAAACAGAAATCTTCATCTCTTTTCTGTTTCTGAGTAAATAGTACATACCAGCACTATTTTAAAATAACAAACTCTTGATTGAATAATAAAAACTACAGTTAAACACTAAAAAACTCTAAGCCATCTCCGTGGAGATGTTGCCTGTACAACGGCAAAGAGAATGACTGGGGTAGGCGGAGCCTAGGAGGGATCATGTGACCAGCTTTGCTGGGCTCTTTGCCATTTCCTGTTGGGGAAGAGAATATCCCACAAGTAAGGATGACGCCGTGGACCGGACACACCTATGTTGGAGAAATATGTTAGCCATGTGGAAAAAAATCATGCCCAAAGCGATTTATCACCAAAGTACCTCACAAAAAAACGAATAACATGCCAGTAAACGTTTTATTAAAAAACAACATTTTCCAATGTCATGCAAAGCTATCACTAAGCCTGCTACCAGTCGCTACCACTGCAGAGAAGGCTTAAGTATTATTTCAGTGTTAACAGCATTTTCTCAGTCAAATTCTAGTCCCTAGAATATAACTCGACTGCGCATACATTTATCAGCCTGATACCAGTTGCTACTACTGCATTTAAGGCTGTACTTACATCATACGGTAACAGCAGTATTTTCTTAGTCAATTCCATTCCCAGAAAATAAAGTACCGCACATACCTCATTTGCGGAGGACCCCGCATGCTATTCCCAGTCTGAAGTTACCCCACTCCTCAGAATGTCGAGAACAGCCAGTGGATCTTAGTTACGCCTGCTAAGATCATAGATAAAAAACGCAGGCAGTTTCTTCTTCCAAATACTGCCTGAGATAGAAAAACAGCACACTCCGGTGCCATTTAAAATAACAAACTTTTGATTGAAGAATAGTTAATAGTTAAGTAAAAACTCCAGCTCCTCTCGCGACCTCCTTCTTTGTTGAGGGTTGCAAGAGAATGACTGGGTATGACATGTGAGGGGAGGAGCTATATAGCAGCTCTGCTTGGGTGATCCTCTTGCAACTTCCTGTTGGGAAGGAGAATATATCCCATAAGTAATGGATGACCCGTGGACTGAACACACTTAACAAGAGAAATCCGCCTCCCAGTTGTCTACCCCTGGGATGTGAATTGCAGATAGATGGCAGGAGTGATCCTCCGCCCATTTGATGATCTTGGATACATCCTTCATCGCTAGGGAACTCTTTGTTCCTCCCTGATGATTGATGTACGCTACAGTCGTGATGTTGTCCGACTGAAATCTGATGAATTTGGCCTCTGCTAGTTGAGGCCACGCCTGGAGCGTATTGAATATCGCTCTCAGCTCCAAAATGTTTATCGGGAGAAGAGATTCTTCCCGAGACCATAGACCCTGAGCCTTCAAGGAGTTCCAGACCGCACCCCAGCCTAACAGACTGGCATCTGTCGTGACAATGATCCACTCCGGTCTGCGGAAAACTCATTCCCTGAGACAGGTGATCTTGAGACAACCACCAGAGAAGAGAGTCTCTGGTTTTCTGGTCCATTTGTATTTGAGGAGACAAATCTGCGTAATCCCCATTCCACTGTTTGAGCATGCACAGTTGCAGTGGTCTGAGATGAATTCGGGCAAAAGGGACTACGTCCATTGCCGCAACCATTAAACCAATTACCTCCATGCACTGAGCCACAGAAGGCCGAGGAATGGAATGAAGAGCTCGGCAAGTATTCAACAGTTTTGACTTCCTGACCTCTGTCAGAAAGATTTTCATTTGTACCGAGTCTATTAGTGTTCCCAGGAAGGGAACCCTTGTGAGCGGGGACAGAGAACTTTTTTCTACGTTCACCTTCCACCCGTGAGACCTTAGAAAGGCCAGAACAATGTCCATATGAGCCTTGGCTCTGTGGAAAGATGACGCCTGTATTAATATGTCGTCTAGGTAAGGTGCTACTGCAATGCCCCGCGGTCTTAGTACCGCTAGAAGGGACCCTAGCACCTTTGTGAAAATTCTGGGAGCGGTGGCCAACCCGAAAGGAAGGGCCACGAACTGGTAATGTTTGTCCAGAAAGGCGAACCTTAGGAACTGATGGTGATCTTTGTGGATAGGAATATGTAGATACGCATCCTTTAGATCCACGGTAGTCATATATTGACCTTCCTGGATCATCGGCAAGATTTTCCGAATGGTTTGCATCTTGAAAGACAGAACTCTGAGGAATTTGTTTAGAGTTTTTAGATCCAGGATTGGCCTGAAAGTTCCTTCCTTTTTGGGAACTACGAACAGGTTTGAGTAAAAGCCCAGACCTTGTTCTGCAATTGGAACTGGGTGTATCACTCCCATTTTTAGAAGATCTTCTACACAGAACGCCTGTTTCTTTGTTCGGTCTGAAGACAAACGAGAAATGTGGAACCTTCCCCTTGGGGGAGAATCCTTGAATTCTAGAAGGTACCCCTGAGCAACTATTTCTAATGCCCAGGGATCTGGAACATCTCTTGCCCAAGCCTGAGCAAAGAGAGAAAGTCTGCCCCCTACTTGATCCGATCCCGGATCAGGGGCTACCCCTTCATGCTGTCTTGGTAGCAGGAGCAGGCTTCTTGGCCTGCTTACCCTTATTCCAGCCCTGCAAGGGTTTCCAGGTTGCTTTGGGCTGGGATGCGTTATCTTGCTTTGCAGCAGCAGAGGTTGCAGCAGGTCCGCTCCTGAAGTTGCAAAAGGAGCGAAAATTAGCCTTGTTTTTGGCCTTAAACGGCCTATCTTGTGGAAGGGCATGGCCCTTGCCCCCAGTGATATCTGAAATAATTTCTTTCAGCTCTGGGCCGAATAGGGTTTTCCCTTTGAAGGGAATATTTAACAGTTTGGTTTTGGACGACACATCCGCCGACCACGATTTGAGCCAAAGCGCTCTTCGCGCCATGATGGCAAAACCTTTTTTGCCGCTAGTTTAGCTAATTGGAGAGCGGCATCAGTGATAAAAGAATTAGCCAGCTTTAGAGCATGAATTCTATCCATGACCTCATTGTATGAAGTCTCCCTCTGGAGCGACTCCTCCAGGGCCTCAAACCAAAAAGCCGCTGCAGTAGTTACCGGAATAATGCAGGCAATTGGTTGAAGAAGAAATTTTTTGTTCAGCAATCCTTCCAATTTTTTATCCATAGGATCTTTGAAAGAACAACTGTCCTCTATTGGTATAGTTGTACGCTTAGCAAGTGTTGAAACAGCCCCCTCTACCTTAGAGACCGTCTGCCACGCGTCCCGCCTGGGGTCGTTTATGGGGAACATTTTCTTAAAGATAGGGGGGGAACAAAGGGTACACCTGGTCTCTCCCACTCTTACACAATTTTTCTGGGACCACCATGGGGTCACAATCATCCAGCGTAGCTAAAACCTCCTTAAGCAGGACGCGGAGGTGTTCCAGCTTAAATTTAAACGCTAAGGAATCTGACTCTGCCCGCTGAGAAACTTTTCCTGTGTCAGAAATTTCTCCCTCAGACAGACCGTCCCTCGCTGCTACTTCTGAGTTTTGTGAGGGTACTACAGATAAATCATCCAAAGCTTCTGATTGCTCATCCTCTGTATTTAAAACTGAGCTATTGCGCTTTTTTTTTTTAAAAACTGGCAGTTTGGATAAAAATGCTGCAAGGGAATTATCCATTACTGCTGCCAATTGTTGTAAAGTAATAGGGGCCAATGCGCTAGAGGTACTAGGCATCGCTTGCGCGGGCGTAACTGGTGTCGACACATGGGCGGAAGAAGGACTATCCTCATTACCCTCTGTTAAGGAATCATCTTGGGCTAAATTTTTAAGTGTCACTGGATGGTCTTTAAAATGCTTAGATGTTTTAGCACACTTTACACATAAATGCAATGGGGGTACCGCCATGGCTTTTAAACATAAAGAACAAGGTCTATCTGAAGGCTCAGACATGTTTGACAGACTTAGACAGCACTACAATACAGAAAAAAAATCACTTTTTGAAAAAACTTTACTGTGTCTTTAAATAATAAAAAGCACACACTTTTTTACCAAATCACCAAAAAACATCCGATCTTTATGAAATTTTCACCACATGATCCTAATGCTTTGAAATGATTGCACACAAATTTTCAAATCAATTAACCCCTTATTGCCCAAACAGGAGCAAATTGAAGTAAACAACCGGTTTAACACACTACAGCACGGTGCCACAGTCTTTGCTGTGGCCCTACATTCCTTTAGGGTTATTTGTAGAAGAAAAATAAGCCTCCCTGATGTCCTCCTGCACTCTCAGGACTCTACACGTGAAGCCGTCTTGTAAATCAACTGCGCAACTGAGGCGCGAAAATGAGGCCCCCTCCCTCTTCATTCCAGAGTTATGGGGCCTTCCTGAGTCAGACTAGGTGTCTTATAATATGCCAGGCGTAATAAAAACCCCAAAAGTGTTTCCAACGTTTCAAACACTTGAACAAATATAAGATTACACTAATAAAGTAATCGATTTAGCCCATCACAGTGTCTACCAGTATTTAAGCCCTTAACTGAAGCCATCCTTCTATACTGCGTCTCAGAAAATGGCTTACCTTCCCTCATCGGGATTTCTGTCAGTCTTCTAGCATTACCAGGTCTTGTTAGAAAAAAATGACTGAGCATACCTTAAGCAGTTAAGCCTGCAAACTGTTCCCCCCAACTGAAGTTCTCCGGTACTCAACAGTCCTGTGTGGGAACAGCAATGGATTTTAGTTACAACATGCTAAAATCTTTTTCCTCTCAGCAGAAATCTTCATCACTTTCTGCCTCAGAGTAAATAGTACAAACCGGCACTATTTTAAAATAAACTCTTGATTGAAGAAATAAAAACTACAAATCTAACACCACAAACTCTTTACCCTCCCGTGGAGATGCTACTTGTTAGAGCGGCAAAGAGAATGACTGGGGGGGCGGAGCCTGAGGGGAGCTATATGGACAGCTTTGCTGTGTGCTCTCTTTGCCACTTCCTGTAGGGATTGAGAATATCCCACAAGTAAGGATGAATCCGTGGACTGGATACACCAAGTAAGAGAAAGCTCCGTTAGTTCTGAAGTCCGGTAAGAAAAACTGCCACCCTCATTCAACAAGCGGTATACAACCTGACCGCATTGAGGAGCAAGGAGCTACCCCAACATTGAGGGGCTCATCTAACAGAAGCGGTAACAACAACAGCAAGAAGCGGTTACTAACAGACCGAAAGAAGATAACCGCTAAGGAAACGCCATATCAGCATTCAAAGTCACTGAGTAAAGACCCACAGGAGCGGTGATTAAAAGACCACAACAAAAAAGAAGCCAAATAAAGTGAGCAGGGTCTCAACAAACAAATAACCATCGGAGGAACCAAAGACCCATAAAGATTTACCAACACTGAATGCAATTTACCTCCCATCGAGAATAGAAGTACAGTTCTCAACGGAGACCTTTTGGGGATATATATATATATATATATATATTTCACCACTGATTCACTGCAAATAGTGTGTTCAATCAGAAACACTATAAGGTACTATTGGGCTATTTTGCCTTAAAACGAATAACAACTTCCACTAACTGTGACCATAGCCATTGGGATGACCGTTATATTAACCCCAAGACCTTTTCTTGAACTTTTAAATATAAGATTGTATAGTTGTGAAGTATACTATAATTCAGATATCTGGAAGCAGACAGGTTATTTAGAAATGTGGAAAAGTTTTTTATTAGCAACATTGTTGGGCTCAAGTAATAACAATTATACTATATGGATACATTTGCAAACGATAGAATTTTTTAATATCATTTTCATGTATTGATTTTTTAATAGACACCGGTGTCCAGTTTTTTATATATATATATATATATATATATATATATATATATATATATATATATATATATATATATATATATATATATATATATATATATATATACTATATTTGACAACTCGCTTATTATAGACTATAAGGTTTTAGATATACAAAACAATAAAATTATATTTTTAATTTACCATTGTGTATTTATATATATTTTCCAAAAGGAGTACATAGATCCAGGTTTGTACAATGACCTGCAACCTTTAAAGTAACTAATATAATTTATACTTATACGTTGGGAATAGCAAGCTAAGTTGCGCCACCTTATATCACAATTCACTTGTAAACTTATGGGATAATGTTTTTAAAGGTGAGCTACATTCCCTACCAATCACACAGTCTAAACCTTTTTGTTTTTTGTCCCTTTAACTTTACTGTCCTTTTCATATTTAGGATCAATTTAGATTCTTCCTGTTAAATGAGAACCAAAACATGTTTCCATTATATTCAAATATTCAGAATAAAAAGAAATTCTCATCTTATTTTGTTAATATGAAACAAAATTAGTTTGAAAAAACATGCTACCTGAGAATAAAGTAAATTACATAACAGAAGTAAATTGTAAACTTTTTTTTCTAATTGTATGCTGCATCCCAATCGTGAAAGAGAAACTTTGGGTTTCATGTCCTTTTAAAATAAGAAACGTCATGGGCGGAGGTTATCAACAGGATTAACAGTATATATACTATGTATGAGACAATTGCTCATCTACAAAATAAGATGGATACTTGTGGCAAAGTCTGGTTCTACTGGATAATAGGGAGATCCAATAATGTACCTAATTAAACTTTAAAACGAGGGGGAACAGGAGACTATTTAATATATGAGACACCACTTAACTTAGGACATGGAGGCGGAGTCATGAGAGAGGAGGATGGGAGCTGAGCTCGCAGCGATCTATAAAGGTTATTATTGTTGTTTTTGTTTTTATTTCTTTTTTTCCCTTTTTCTTGCCACACATCTGTAGGAGCTTTTGTTTAGATACTATAGTGGATATAAAATTTGTTTAATAAGTTGCAATTAGACGGATTGCTGTGGGTCTTCGAGACACGGGACTTGTTCTGATATAATAGAGACTTCAGATTGATAATACCCGGTGTTGGGTGGACCGATAGTGGTCTGAACTTTGTATTACGATTGTTCTTTTGCTTATGTTGTATTGCACTCAAAAAAATTATTTCAACTAAAATAAGAAACGTCTTACCTCTTTTTTTAAGCACTTTCTCATCTCTCGGTCAAAATCATTGCATCGACCCAAATATTTCATGAAACTGTTCTATAAAGTCAAACAGAATAACAATAAATATTTAACAAAATCGGCTTTACAACCTTTTTTTTTTAGTTGGCAAGCAAAAGCTGTGTGGGGAATTTAACCCCTTAACGACCAGCGCAGAGTGGGGCACTGCAGAAATAGATTTGCAGAGTTACCGATGCAGAGAGGGCCACTATATTTAGTGTCCCTTTCTCCAGAGGTACTCTGTATACATTGATACCAATGCACCAGGGAACTCTGGGTAACATATGCAAATTAGATATACAATAGCTCACATGGGGTATATGTAGCAAAAAAATACTTCTGGTGCAAAATGTTTTGAGTTAGTTACAGCATTTGTCCAAATGGTGATGGGCCCAGGACCGCATCAAGGTCTCTTCCTCCCTGTGTCTGAGCTCTTCAATACAACCAACTGTATTGGCTATGTTTGTCTATGGGCATTTGATGTGAATGTGCTGGATTTTTTGCACTGGCTACCAATATTTTTGGCCAATTAGTTAGCAAATATATTTAATATATTTTAACAATATATATATATATAAATATAATATTTTTCCAGCCGTGTGATCTATTATTAAAAGAACAATTAAATATGGTAGAACTGCATCAAGTGCATAACGGCAATGCAATAGCACTTTTAAAATGTATTCAATTTGTTGGCCCCTTGTTTCATGCGACATCCATCAGCCAATCACAGACTCACTTACGTATACATTGTGAACTATTGCTCAGTAGTAGCTGGTAGCTCAGAAAGTGTGCATATAAAAAGTGAGCAAAAATTTGAATGCAAGTAAATTTCAAAGTCTCATAAAACAGCATGCTCTATCTGAATCATGAACGTTTAATATTGACTTTAGTGTCCGTTTATATATCTCCAATCATTAAACTTCAGTATGTACTTTTAAATGTTATAGCACTATGATACTTACATCTGTGTGGCATTGCTTCAGCAGGCTGATGATTGCATTGCACTCTTCAGTGTGCAGATGCGGTGACAAATCTGGATGCATCTTTAGTTAAGGAGCAACTGTGTAATTGAAGAATACAAATAAAATATACTTTTGTGAAAGTTGATGAGATGGGACAAAAGCTGTTTTTTTCTCTTTGTAATATGTTCAGTGTCTGGACTAAGAAGCATGAGTATAATAACAAAAAACAGGTTAGGTCAGTGCTAAATTATAGTGACGTGTATAAAATGAGGAGTCATAGCGCTGGGTGAAACACTATGCACACTTTTGCTGCAGAAAAGTGTAGGGATCACAGCCACACACTCCCCTGCAGAACATAAAATAGATTGCAGTGAGGGCTGGGCTTCCAACATGAAGGCCAACCTATGACATAAGAGGTGCAAAATGCTTTCTTTATAACGTCAGAGTTATTTTCCCTCTCACTGCGCATTTGTGTTGGGTTGGTCTTGGAAGCTTCCACTTCACAACAATAGCATTTACACTTGATTGGGGTAGAACAGGGCAAAATTACACAAACTGACTTATGCTAAAGGTGGCATCCTATGACAGTGCTAGGTTTAGTCACTGAGCTCTTCAGTCTAACCCATTGTCAGTGGAGATTTCATGGCTAAATGCTGGATTGTATGTACCTAATAGCAATGGGTATAGCTGAAACACCATAACTCAACAATTGGTGTTCACATAATTTTGGCCATATAGTAGTACATACTTGTATTTTTAAAGTTATTTTCTATTCATACATACATACATACAGTATATGGCCAAACAAACGTGGATACCACTACTAAATTATTAGTTCAGGTGTTTCAGCCACACCCATTGCTAACAGGGGCATACAATCCAGCACATAGCCATGACATCTCCATTGACAAAAAATGGCAGTACAATTGGTTATACTGAAGAGCTCAGTGACTTTAAATGTGGCACAATTAAGTTTATGAAATTTCTGAGTGCTATTAATGTGAAGTGGAAGCATCTAGCAGCAACAGCAGCCCAGACACGAAGTAAGCTTCCTAAACTCCTTTGGTATAAATTGGACCGCTGAATGTAAGCCGGACCTTCTCATCCAACATCAGTGCCTGACCTCACAATTGTTATTTTGGCTGAATGGGCACAGACTCTCAGACGCACTTCAAAATGTTTTTGAATGCCACCTTGCCAGAAGAGTGGCAAGGGGGTTCAACTCCATATTAATGAATATGGTTTTGGAAAATATGTCCAACAAGTAGACGTGTGCATTTTGTATAAAATAATCCCAAATAAAGCCCTGGGTAGCAGCATTGGATATTTTCAGATATATTTGTATAATAGTGAAACGGCTAAAAGTTCAGTGCAAATTGCTGGCTGCTAAAAGGGATATGAAACCTAAAAATGTTCTTTTGTGATTCAGACAGAGCATATCATTAAAAAAAAAAAAGTTTCCAACATGCTTATATAATAAAATTTGCTTTGTTCCCATTAAATTCTGTATTGAAGAGATATCTAGGTAGACATCTGAGCACTACATAGCAGGAAATAGTGCTCTTGCAAATGGATAACATTCTTGCAAAACTACTGCCATATAGTGCTCCAGAAATGGGCCGACTCCTAAGCATACATCCCTGCTTTTTAAAATAAAAAGATACCAAGAGAAATGGATAATAGAAGTAATTAGAAAGTTGTTTAAAAATTGCATCCTCCATCTGAATCATGAAAGAAAAAATGTGGGTTTCAAATCCCTTTAACCTTTTTTGTGTGGCCCCTAGATTTTAAACAAATCTGTCAAGCCCTGGATTAAACTACGGCATAACTGCCGAAACGCGTCAGCAGACCTCACAGCCACAGCCTACCTATGTGTGTTTTTTTGTATACCGTGACTTTTTAATTTAAATCAAATAAAGGATTACCATTTTGAAACAACACTTGTATGTTCTTTTTCTGATAAGCCCTGGATTAGGTTCGCAAAGATTTGAAACCAGAGCAGAAATTTTGGATTAATTTTTTTTTTAATTGATAAATTGTTGGCTTGAAAAGGTTTGAATAACTCTGTATATGTAATAAAGTTTAAGGTGTGACATTTCCTTAGAAAAAGTCAGTGTTTAGAACATTTAAATTATTTAAAGGGGTTGACAAATTGAGATAAAATTTAGGAGCCAGCTACACATTTTAATGAATCACAGACGGAATTTATATAGATATATTAAGCATAGTTCAAAAGGTTAGGAGCCAGAAGTAAAATGATATCAGTTGTGGCTTCCAGGATTTAACTCCATAAAATAACAGATCTAGTAAAGTTAATACAACTCTGTAATAAATAAATAAAATCACTTTTTTTTTTAATGAAAACGTAAGTTATACTGTTCTGGGGTATAGGTTTCTGTATTTAACATAGGATGTGAGGGTAAATGAATTTGTTAGAAAATATATATATATATATATATATATATATATATATATATATATATATATATATATATATATATATATATATATATATATATATATATATATATATATATATATATATATATATATATATATACATATACACACATATATATACATACACACATACACACACACACACACACATATACATATACACACACCCCACACCATTTTTGCTTTTCATTAAAGGGATACTGAACACAATTTTTTTTATTTCATGATTCAGATAGAGCATGCAATTTTAAGCAACTTTCTAATTTACTCCTATTATCATTTTTTCCGTCATCTCTTGGTATCTTTATTTGAAAAAGCAGGAATGTAAGCATAGAAGCCGGACCATTTTTGGTTCAGAACCTGGGTAACGCTTGCTGATTGGAGACCTAAATGTAGCCACCAATCAGCAAGCGCTACCCAGGTGCTAAACCAAAGATGGACTGGCTTCTAAGCTTACATTCTTTCTTTTCAAATAAAGATACCAAGAGATGAAGAAAATTTGATAATAGGAGTAATTTAGAAAGTGGCTTAAATTTGCATGCTCTGTCTGAATGATGAAAGACAAAATTTGGGTTAACTATCCCTTTAACAGCTCTACATATTACAAAAGGATACTTGCCCCTCCCCAGGCCATCGACTCATTACAGCTCATGGTTAATGCTCTGCCATTATTTAAAGGTTATATATAAAAAAAAAGAAGACAAATCACTTGCACTACTATAGAAGCAAGAAAAGCTCAGATATTATTTAAATTGAGCGTCAAAAATGTAGTTTGGATAGCTAGACATAATGATGAATTCCAAACAAAGATTATCATGAAAATAATATAATAATAATAATAATAATAATATGTAGATGCATTTTTACAATTGTATTGGTTATTTAAATATTAAAGATATAACTGTAAAACAAAATTTATGCTTACCTGATAAATTCATTTCTCCTGTAGTGTGGTCAGTCCACGGGTCATCATTACTTCTGGGATATTATCTCCTCCCCTACAGGAAGTGCAAGAGGATTCACCCAGCAGAGCTGCTATATAGCTCCTCCCCTCTACGTCACCTCCAGTCATTCAACCAAAGGACCAACGAGAAAGGAGAAGCCCAAGGGTGTAGTGGTGACTGGAGTATAATCCAAAATTTTTTTAGCCTGCCATAAAAAACAGGGCGGGCCGTGGACTGACCACACTACAGGAGAAATGAATTTATCAGGTAAGCATAAATTTTGTTTTCTCCTGTTAAGTGTGGTCAGTCCACGGGTCATCATTACTTCTGGGATACCAATACCAAAGCAAAAGTACACGGATGACGGGAGGGACAGGCAGGCTCTTTATACGGAGGGAACCACTGCCTGAAGAACCTTTCTCCCAAAAACAGCCTCCGAAGAAGCAAAAGTGTCAAATTTGTAAAATTTGGAAAAAGTATGAAGAGAAGACCAAGTTGCAGCCTTGCAAATCTGTTCAACAGAAGCCTCATTCTTAAAGGCCCAAGTGGAAGCCACAGCTCTAGTAGAATGAGCTGTAATTCTTTCAGGAGGCTGCTGTCCAGCAGTCTCATAGGCTAATCGTATTATGCTACGAAGCCAAAAAGAGAGAGAGGTAGCCGAAGCTTTTTGACCTCTCCTCTGACCAGAATAAACGACAAACAGGGAAGACGTTTGACGAAAATCCTTAGTTGCCTGTAGATAAAATTTCAGGGCACGGACTACATCTAGATTGTGTAGCAGACGTTCCTTCTTCGAGGAAGGATTAGGACACAAAGATGGAACAACGATCTCTTGATTGATATTCCTGTTAGTGACCACCTTAGGTAGGAACCCAGGTTTAGTACGCAGAACTACCTTGTCAGAATGAAAAATCAGATAAGGAGAATCACAATGTAAGGCAGATAACTCAGAGACTCTTCGAGCCGAGGAAATAGCCATTAAAAACAGAACTTTCCAAGATAACAACTTGATATCAATGGAATGAAGGGGTTCAAACGGAACACCCTGTAAAACATTAAGAACTAAGTTCAAACTCCATGGCGGAGCAACAGTTTTAAACACAGGCTTGATCCTAGCTAAAGCCTGACAAAAAGCTTGAACGTCCGGAACTTCTGACAGACGTTTGTGTAAAAGAATGGACAGAGCTGAAATATGTCCCTTTAAAGAACTAGCGGATAACCCCTTTTCTAAACCTTCTTGTAGAAAAGACAATATCCTTGGAATCCTAACCTTACTCCATGAGTAACTCTTGGATTCGCACCAATATAAGTATTTACGCCATATTTTATGGTAAATCCTTCTGGTAACAGGCTTCCTAGCCTGTATTAAGGTATCAATAACTGGCTCAGAAAACCCACGTTTTGATAAAATCAAGCGTTCAATTTCCAAGCAGTCAGCTTCAGAGAAATTAGATTTTGATGTTTGAATGGACCCTGGATCAGAAGGTCCTGTCTTAGAGGTAGAGACCAAGGCGGACAGGATGACATGTCCACTAGATCTGCATACCAAGTCCTGCGTGGCCATGCAGGTGCTATTAGAATCACTGATGCTCTCTCCTGTTTGATTCTGGCAATCAATCGAGGAAGCATCGGGAAGGGTGGAAACACATAAGCCATTCCGAAGGTCCAAGGTGCTGTTAAAGCATCTATTAAAACCGCTCCCGGATCCCTGGATCTGGACCCGTAGCGTGGAAGCTTGGCGTTCTGACGAGACGCCATGAGATCTATCTCTGGTTTGCCCCAACGTCGAAGTATCTGGGCAAAGACCTCCGGATGAAGTTCCCACTCCCCCGGATGAAAAGTCTGACGACTTAAGAAATCCGCCTCCCAGTTCTCCACTCCCGGGATGTGGATTGCAGACAGGTGGCAAGAGTGAGACTCTGCCCAGCGAATTATCTTTGATACTTCCATCATTGCTAGGGAGCTTCTTGTCCCTCCCTGATGGTTGATGTAAGCTACAGTCGTGATGTTGTCCGACTGAAACCTGATGAACCCCCGAGTTGTTAACTGGGGCCAAGCCAGAAGGGCATTGAGAACTGCTCTCAATTCCAGAATGTTTATTGGAAGGAGACTCTCCTCCTGATTCCATAGTCCCTGAGCCTTCAGAGAATTCCAGACAGCGCCCCAACCTAGTAGGCTGGCGTCTGTTGTTACAATTGTCCAGTCCGGCCTGCTGAATGGCATCCCCCTGGACAGGTGTGGCCGATAAAGCCACCATAGAAGAGAATTTCTGGTCTCTTGATTCAGATTCAGAGTGGGGGACAAATCTGAGTAATCCCCATTCCACTGACTTAGCATGCACAATTGCAGCGGTCTGAGATGTAGGCGTGCAAAAGGTACTATGTCCATTGCCGCTACCATTAAGCCGATCACCTCCATGCATTGAGCTACTGACGGGTGTTGAATGGAATGAAGGACACGGCCTGCATTTTGAAGCTTTGTTAACCTGTCTTCTGTCAGGTAAATCTTCATTTCTACAGAATCTATCAGAGTCCCCAAGAAGGGAACTCTTGTGAGTGGAAAGAGAGAACTCTTCTTTTCGTTCACCTTCCATCCATGCGACCTTAGAAATGCCAGTACTAACTCTGTATGAGACTTGGCAGTTTGAAAGCTTGTATCAGAATGTCGTCTAGGTACGGAGCTACCGAAATTCCTCGCGGTCTTAGTACCGCCAGAAGAGTACCCAGAACCTTTGTGAAGATTCTTGGAGCCGTAGCCAATCCGAATGGAAGAGCTACAAACTGGTAATGCCTGTCTAGAAAGGCAAACCTTAGATACCGGTAATGATTTCTGTGAATCGGTATGTGAAGGTAAGCATCCTTTAAATCCACTGTGGTCATGTACTGACCCTCTTGGATCATGGGCAAAATTGTTCGAATAGTTTCCATCTTGAACGATGGAACTCTTAGGAATTTGTTTAGGATCTTTAAATCCAAGATTGGCCTGAAAGTTCCCTCTTTTTTGGGAACTACAAACAGATTTGAGTAAAACCCTTGTCCTTGTTCCGACCGCGGAACTGGATGGATCACTCCCATTAATAAAAGATCTTGTACGCAGCGTAGGAACGCTTCTTTCTTTATTTGGTTTGTTGACAACCTTGACAGATGAAATCTCCCTCTTGGGGGAGAGGATTTGAAGTCCAGAAGGTATCCCTGAGATATGATCTCTAACGCCCAGGGATCCTGAACATCTCTTGCCCAAGCCTGGGCGAAGAGAGAAAGTCTGCCCCCTACTAGATCCGGTCCCGGATCGGGGGCCCTCGATTCATGCTGTCTTAGGGGCAGCAGCAGGTTTCCTGGCCTGCTTGCCCTTGTTCCAGGACTGGTTAGGTTTCCAGCCTTGTCTGTAGCGAGCAACAGCTCCTTCCTGTTTTGGTGCGGAGGAAGTTGATGCTGTTCCTGCTTTGAAATTACGAAAGGAACGAAAATTAGACTGTCTAGCCCTAGGTTTGGCTTTGTCCTGAGGCAGGGCATGGCCTTTACCTCCTGTAATGTCAGCGATAATCTCTTTCAACCCGGGCCCGAATAAGGTTTGCCCTTTGAAAGGTATATTAAGCAATTTAGATTTAGAAGTAACATCAGCTGACCAGGATTTTAGCCACAGTGCTCTGCGTGCCTGAATGGCAAATCCGGAATTCTTAGCCGTAAGTTTAGTTAAATGTACTACGGCATCTGAAATAAATGAGTTAGCTAACTTAAGGGCTTTAAGTTTGTGTGTAATCTCATCTAGTGTAGATGATTGAAGTGTCTCTTCCAGAGACTCAAACCAAAATGCTGCTGCAGCCGTGACAGGCGCAATACATGCAAGGGGTTGCAATATAAAACCTTGTTGAACAAACATTTTCTTAAGGTAACCCTCTAATTTTTTATCCATTGGATCTGAAAAAGCACAGCTATCCTCCACCAGGATAGTGGTACGCTTAGCTAAAGTAGAAACTGCTCCCTCCACCTTAGGGACCGTTTGCCATAAGTCCCGTGTGGTGGCGTCTATTGGAAACATTTTTCTAAATATCGGAGGAGGTGAGAACGGCACACCGGGCCTATCCCACTCCTTAGTAACAATTTCAGTAAGTCTCTTAGGTATAGGAAAAACATCAGTACTCGCCGGTACCGCAAAATATTTATCCAACCTACACATTTTCTCTGGTATTGCAACTGTGTTACAATCATTCAGAGCCGCTAACACCTCCCCTAGTAATACACGGAGGTTTTCCAGCTTAAATTTAAAATTTGAAATATCTGAATCCAGTCTGTTTGGATCAGAACCGTCATCCACAGAATGAAGTTCTCCGTCCTCATGTTCTGCCACCTGTGACGCAGTGTCTGACATGGCCCTAATATTATCAGCGCACTCTGTTCTCACCCCAGAGTGATCACGCTTGCCTCTAAGTTCTGGTAATTTAGCCAAAACTTCAGTCATAACAGTAGCCATATCCTGTAATGTGATTTGAAATGGCCGCCCAGATGTACTCGGCGCTACAATATCACGCACCTCCCGAGCGGGAGATGCAGGTACTGACACGTGAGGCGAGTTAGTCGGCATAACTCTCCCCTCGTTGTTAGGTGAAATATGTTCAGTTTGTACAGATTGACTTTTATTTAAAGTAACATCAATACAATTAGGTGAAATATGTTCAGTTTGTACAGATTGACTTTTATTTAAAGTAACATCAATACAATTAGTACATAAATTTCTATTGGGCTCCACTTTGGCATTAGCACATATAGCACATGTATCCTCTGAATCAGACATGTTTAACACACTAGCAATAAACTAGCAACTTGGAAATGCTTTTCAAGTAATTTACAATAATATGAAAACGAACTGTGCCTATAAGAAGCACAGAAAAAATTATGACAGTTGAAATAAATAAATTATAGCATCAAATCTTTGTAAAAAATACACAATTTTAGCAAAGGATTGTTCCCATTAGCAAAGGATAACTAACCCTGACAGCAGAAAAAATACACAAATAAACGTTTTTTATCACAGTCAACTACAATCTTCACAGCTCTGCTGTGAATGATTACCTCCCTCAAAACAAGCTTTAGAGATCCCTGAGTTCTGTAGAGATGAACCGGATCATGCAGGAAGAAAATGAACTTCTGACTGAGTTTTTTGATGCGTAGTAAAAGCGCCAAAAATGGCCCCTCCCCCTCACACATAACAGTGAGAGAGATCAGAAAACTGCTTTAATTTAAACAAAACTATTGCCAAGTGGAAAAAATAGTGCCCAAAACATTTTTTCACCCAGTACCTCAGAGAAATAAACGATTTTACATGCCAGCAAAAAAACGTTTAACCTCAATAAATTAATTGTTATTTAAAACCTATTGCAAGTCCCTGCAAATTAGGTTAAGTCTATGCATACAGTATAAATCCAGTGAAGTACCATTCCCCAGAATACTGAAGTGTGAAATATACATACATGACAGCCTGATACCAGCTACATCTACTGCATTTAAGGCTGAGTTTACATTATAACGGTATGGCAGGATTTTCTCATCAATTCCATGTCAGAAAATAATAAACTGCTACATACCTCTTTGCAGATTAATCTGCCCGCTGTCCCCTGATCTGAAGTTTACCTCTCCTCAGATGGCCGAGAAACAGCAATATGATCTTAACTACTCCGGCTAAAATCATAGAAAAACTCAGGTAGATTCTTCTTCAAATTCTACCAGAGAATAAATAACACACTCCGGTGCTATAATAAAATAACAAACTTTTGATTGAAGGTAATAAACTAATTAAAATCACCACAGTCCTCTCACACATCCTATCTATTCGTTGGGTGCAAGAGAATGACTGGAGGTGACGTAGAGGGGAGGAGCTATATAGCAGCTCTGCTGGGTGAATCCTCTTGCACTTCCTGTAGGGGAGGAGATAATATCCCAGAAGTAATGATGACCCGTGGACTGACCACACTTAACAGGAGAAAGGTTTACTTTCTATAAATTACTTTAGTTTCTAAAAAATAATGGGGGCTGCCATGTTTAAACTTATTTATTTCTCCTCTTAAAGTGATATTGTACACTAGATTTTTCTTTGCATAAATATTTTGTAGACTATCCACATACATACGGGTCACCGAGAGCAATAAAAGACTTGGTTTGATCACTTGTTGTTTGTTAGCGGAAGGGACTGCTTGTGTCCCGAAACTTCACACTAAAGAAAATATCTGTTGTCATAGTTGGCTGTAGTCCAGTGAGTGCTTATTTCTAAAGTGTGTGTGTATATATATATATATATATATATATATATATATATATATATATATATATATATATATACACACACACACACACACACACACAGTGCAGGTGTGTGCACTTCCACCAATCATCCACAACTGCCACGGTGCTGTGAAACTTAAAGGGACACTCAATCAAAATTAAACTTTCATTATCCAGATAGAGCATGCCATTTTAAACAACTTTCCAATTTACTTCCATTAACAAAATGTGCACATTCTTTTTATATTTAAACTTTTTGAGTCACAAGCTCCTACTGAGCATGTGCAAGAATAAGTGTGTATGCATTTGTGAATGACTGATGGCTGTCACGTGGTACGGGGGAGTGGAAAAAGACATAACTTTTAAAATTGTCAGAAAAAAAAAAAATCTACTACTCATTTTAAGTTCAGACTAAGTGCTATTGCATTGTCTTGTTATCTTGTTTTGAAATAAGCACTCACTGGACTTCAGCCAACTATGACAACAGATATTTTGTTTAATGTGAAGTTTCGGGACACAAGCAGTCCCTTCCTCTGACAAACAAGTGATCAAACCAAGCCTTTTATTGCTCTCTGTGACCCTCCTCCTGTTATTCAGCCAATTACAGCTGTCCTAATGTGTAATCAATTAATAACATCATATGCCTGTGTTATATATATCGTTAAATATTAAACATCCTCAAAAAGTGTAAAAACAAAGTAAACTCACACGTGGTAAATTAAAGTGAAAGTTAATTTTGAACATTTGAAACACAGCATCTCATTATCCCAATGTATATAAACATAATCGCCATATTTGTTTTAATAAAAAATGTTAATATATTGGTTTTTTTACTAACTTTTTATTGAGCCGTTTGCGTCCAGACTCCTCCCATCTCATTCTTCCTGCTTTCTCAGTCTTTACGTATAGAGCGGTCCCACCCGCTCTATACGTATCATCTATGCGCGTTCACAACGATCCGGACCATTTGCGCATGCGCGATTTAAGAATGCGACCCGCAATGCGCATGCGATTGACTAATCTGCTCGGCTCCAATGCGCAGGTGTCTCCCTCAGCGCAAATCGTTCACGAGCATTGTGAAATCGGATATGCTTGTTACAAGGAACGCATGCGCAGATGGGCCGACGCATGCCCAGATGGGCCAATGTTAAAATGACGTAGTGTCACGGCCGCCTAACGGCCAGGCTTTCAATTGAAAGAAAGAATTACGTAATAAGGAAGTAGGAATATGCAAGAAAAACGGGTTGATATTGCCGAATGCGATCTGAAGATTTTAAAAGAGGTAAAACTTTGTTTTGGACAATTTGTAAGCAATTTGATGAATGAAAGTCATAATTAATTTTAATCTTAATTTTAATTCTGTTGAACCAACATTTAAACTTTACCTTCACTTTAATAGTGTAACTAAATATAAAAAATATAAAAACATTGAGACTGATCACCCCTGGTACCAACACCGCTGTTGTTATAGGAAAACTATTGTTTGCATGACCTTTCAACAGATCTAATGAGTAACCAATAGGGAGCTGCCATGCCTGTCACTCCCCTCTGACCTATCGTCATCTGTGTTCGTAACCTACATATCATTACCTATACAATTCAAATATCTTATGTGCATATGGGCAATTACTGACTTAGAGTTTAGCAAAATCATCCCCTGTCACTACAACCAAAACGATCATTATCACTCACGATCGTACATCAGCGGGTGTTGTCTGTATTTATCGCACACTCGGTGTTACCGCCCATAACAGGGCGTGTATACCTGTCAACACAAACAACATCCGTGTCAGGACAATACCTTCTATGTTGCCAGTATCTACACCTATCCTCATACCAAACCACAAAGCAAGTGTGTATAATATATATCAAACGTCTGATCGAATGTCAAAAATGGCCAGTGTCTATCATATCATAAAGAATGTGTAACCAGATACATAATCACACCTCCTGTGGGCATGCATCCCCGTGTGTATCAGTCAAAATAACCAACATCAGTGTCAGGGCAAAACCATCTCTGTTGCCCGTACATTTATCTATCCTCATATTGAACCTCCCCAACATGAGTGTACTTAACGTCTGAAAACATAGCCAATATCTGGCATATCGTGAAAAATGTGCAACCAATCCCGTAATCGCACCTACTGTGGGCGTGTGTATCTGTGTACTATCATGATCAATATCTATCATCCCACCTTGCTGTGTCTAAGTTATTAACAGCACCACAAGAAATGATAGGCTGAGTATAGGAATGAGAATAAAAAACAGAATTTATGCTTACCTGATAAATTACTTTCTCCAACGGTGTGTCCGGTCCACGGCGTCATCCTTACTTGTGGGATATTCTCTTCCCCAACAGGAAATGGCAAAGAGTCCCAGCAAAGCTGGTCACATGATCCCTCCTAGGCTCCGCCCACCCCAGTCATTTGACCGACGGACAGGAGGAAATATATATAGGAGAAACCATATGATACCGTGGTGACTGTAGTTAGAGAAAATAATTCATCAGACCTGATTAAAAAACCAGGGCGGGCCGTGGACCGGACACACCGTTGGAGAAAGTAATTTATCAGGTAAGCATAAATTCTGTTTTCTCCAACATTGGTGTGTCCGGTCCACGGCGTCATCCTTACTTGTGGGAACCAATACCAAAGCTTTAGGACACGGATGAAGTGGAGGGAGCAAATCAGGTCACCTAAACGGAAGGCACCACAGCTTGCAAAACCTTTCTGCCAAAAATAGCCTCCGAAGAAGCAAAAGTATCAAATTTGTAAAATTTGGCAAAAGTGTGCAGTGAAGACCAAGTCGCTGCCTTACATATCTGGTCAACAGAAGCCTCGTTCTTGAAGGCCCATGTGGAAGCCACAGCCCTAGTGGAGTGAGCTGTGATTCTTTCAGGAGGCTGCCGTCCGGCAGTCTCATAAGCCAAACGGATAATGCTTTTAAGCCAAAAGGAAAGAGAGGTAGAAGTCACTTTTTGACCTCTCCTTTTACCAGAATAAACAACAAACAAGGAAGATGTTTGTCTGAAATCTTTAGTAGCCTCTAAATAGAACTTTAGAGCACGGACAATGTCCAAATTGTGTAACAAACGTTCCTTCTTTGAAACTGGATTCGGACACAAAGAAGGTACAACTATCTCCTGGTTAATATTTTTGTTAGAAACAACTTTAGGAAGAAAACCAGGCTTAGTACGCAAAACCACCTTATCTGCATGGAACACCAGATAAGGAGGAGAACACTGCAGAGCAGATAACTCTGAAACTCTTCTAGCAGAAGAAATTGCAACCAAAAACAAAACTTTCCAAGATAATAACTTGATATCTACGGAATGTAAGGGTTCAAACGGAACCCCTTGAAGAACTGAAAGAACTAGATTTAGACTCCAGGGAGGAGTCAAAGGTCTGTAAACAGGCTTGATCCTAACCAGAGCCTGAACAAATGCTTGAACATCTGGCACAGCTGCCAGTCTTTTGTGTAGTAAGACAGATAAAGCAGAGATCTGTCCCTTTAGAGAACTTGCAGATAAACCTTTCTCCAAACCTTCTTGAAGAAAGGAGAGAATCTTAGGAATTTTTATCTTATTCCATGGGAATCCTTTGGATTCACACCAACAGATATATTTTTTCCATATTTTATGGTAAATTTTTCTAGTTACAGGTTTTCTGGCCTGAACCAGAGTATCTATCACCGAATCTGAAAACCCACGCTTTGATAGAATCAAGCGTTCAATCTCCAAGCCGTCAGTTGGAGGGAGACCAGATTTGGGTGTTCGAATGGACCTTGAACAAGAAGGTCCTGTCTCAAAGGTAGCTTCCATGGTGGAGCCGATGACATTCACTAGGTCTGCATACCAAGTCCTGCGTGGCCACGCAGGAGCTATCAAGATCACCGAGGCCCTCTCCTGATTGATCCTGGCTACCAGCCTGGGAATGAGAGGAAACGGTGGGAATACGTAAGCTAGGTTGAAAGTCCAAGGTGCTACTAGTGCATCTACTAGAGTCGCCTTGGGATCCCTGGATCTGGACCCGTAGCAAGGAACCTTGAAGTTCTGACGAGACGCCATCAGATCCATGTCTGGAATGCCCCATAATTGAGTTATTTGGGCAAAGATTTCCGGATGGCGTTCCCACTCCCCCGGATGGAATGTCTGACGACTCAGAAAATCCGCTTCCCAATTTTCCACTCCTGGGATGTGGATCGCAGACAAGTGGCAGGAGTGATCCTCCGCCCATTGAATTATTTTGGTCACTTCTTTCATCGCCAGGGAACTCTTTGTTCCCCCTTGATGATTGATATAAGCAACAGTCGTCATGTTGTCTGATTGGAACCTTATGAATTTGGCCTTTGCTAGTTGAGGCCAAGCTCTGAGAGCATTGAATATCGCTCTCAGTTCCAGAATGTTTATCGGGAGAAGAGACTCTTCCCGAGACCATAGACCCTGAGCTTTCAGGGATTCCCAGACCGCACCCCAGCCCACTAGACTGGCGTCGGTCGTGACAATGACCCACTCTGGCCTGCGGAAGCTCATTCCCTGGGACAGATGGTCCAGGGTCAGCCACCAACGGAGTGAATCTCTGGTCTTTTGATCTACTTGAATCATTGGAGACAAGTCTGTATAATCCCCATTCCACTGTTTGAGCATGCACAGTTGTAATGGTCTTAGATGAATTCGTGCAAAAGGAACTATGTCCATTGTTGCAACCATCAATCCTATTACTTCCATGCACTGCGCTATGGAAGGACGAGGAACAGAATGAAGTACTTGACAAGAGCTTAGAAGTTTTGATTTTCTGACCTCTGTCAGAAAAATCCTCATTTCTAAGGAATCCATTATTGTTCCCAAGAAGGGAACTCTTGTTGACGGGGACAGAGAACTCTTTTCTTTGTTCACCTTCCATCCGTGAGATGTGAGAAAGGCTAGAACGATGTCCGTATGAGCCTTTGCCTTTGACAGGGACGACGCTTGTATTAGAATGTCGTCCAAGTAAGGTACTACTGCAATGCCCCTTGGTCTTAGAACCGCTAGAAGGGACCCTAGCACCTTTGTGAAAATCCTTGGAGCAGTGGCTAATCCGAATGGAAGAGCCACAAACTGGTAATGTTTGTCCAGAAAAGCGAACCTTAGGAACTGATGATGTTCCTTGTGGATAGGGATATGTAGGTACGCATCCTTTAGATCCACGGTAGTCATAAATTGACCTTCCTGGATGGTGGGTAGAATCGTTCGAATAGTTTCCATTTTGAACGATGGTACCCTGAGAAATTTGTTTAGGATCTTCAAATCCAGAATTGGTCTGAACGTTCCCTCTTATTTTGGGAACTACGAACAGATTGGAATAAAATCCCATTCCTTGTTCCTTTATTGGAACTGGGTGTATCACTCCCATCTTTAACAGGTCTTCTACACAATGTAAGAATGCCTGTCTCTTTATTTGGTTTGAGGATAAGTGAGACTTGTGGAACCTTCCCCTTGGGGGTAGTTCCTTGAATTCCAGGAGATAACCTTGAGAAACTATTTCTAGCGCCCAAGGATCCTGAACATCTCTTGCCCAAGCCTGAGCAAAGAGAGAGAGTCTGCCCCCCACCAGATCCGGTCCCGGATCGGGGGCTACTCCTTCATGCTGTTTTGTTAGCAGTGGCAGGCTTCTTGGCCTGCTTACCCTTGTTCCAGCCTTGCATTGGTTTCCAGACTGGTTTGGGTTGTGAAGCATTACCCTCTTGCTTAGAGGATGCAGAATTAGAGGCTGGTCCATTTCTGCGAAAGGGACGACAATTAGGCTTATTTTTAGCCTTAAAAGACCTATCCTGTGGAAGGGCGTGGCCCTTTCCCCCAGTGATGTCTGAAATAATCTCTTTCAAATCAGGTCCAAATAAAGTTTTACCTTTGAAAGGAATGTTAAGCAATTTTGTCTTGGATGACACATCCGCTGACCAAGACTTTAGCCAAAGCGCTCTGCGCGCCACGATAGCAAACCCTGAATTTTTCGCCGCTAATTTTGCTAATTGCAAAGCGGCATCTAAAATAAAAGTTAGCCAATTTAAGTGCGTGAATTCTGTCCATAACCTCCTCATATGGAAATTCTCTACTGAGCGACTTTTCTAGTTCCTCGAACCAGAACCACGCTGCCGTAGTGACAGGAACAATGCATGAAATTGGTTGTAGAAGGTAGCCTTGCTGTACAAAAATCTTTTTAAGCAAACCCTCCAATTTTTTATCCATAGGATCTTTGAAAGCACAACTATCTTCGATAGGAATAGTAGTGCGTTTGTTTAGAGTAGAAACTGCCCCCTCGACCTTGGGGACTGTCTGCCATAAGTCCTTTCTGGGGTCGACCATAGGAAATAATTTCTTAAATATACGGGGAAGAACAAAAAGGTATGCCAGGCTTTTCCCACTCTTTATTTACTATGTCCGCCACCCGCTTGGGTATAGGAAAAGCGTCGGGGGGCACCGGAACCTCTAGGAACCTGTCCATCTTGCATAATTTCTCTGGAATGACCAAATTGTCACAATCATCCAGAGTAGATAACACCTCCTTAAGCAGTGTGCGGAGATGTTCTAATTTAAATGTCACAACATCAGGTTCAGCTTGATGAGAAATTTTTCCTGAATCTGAAATTTCTCCCTCAGACAAAACCTCCCTCATGGCCCCTTCAGATTGGTGTGAGGGTATGACAGAACAATTATCATCAGCGTCCTCTTGCTCTTCAGTGTTAAAAACAGAGCAATCGCGCTTTCTCTGATGAGTAGGCATTTTGGATAAAAGATTTGCTATGGAGTTATCCATTACAGCCGTTAATTGTTGCATGGTAATAAGTATTGGCACACTAGATGTACTAGGGGCCTCCTGCATGGGCAAAACTGGTGTAGACACAGTAGGAGATGTAGTATCATGTTTACTCCCCTCCTTTGAGGAATCATCTTGGGCAATATTATTATTTGTGGCAGTACTGTCCTTACTTTGTTTGGACGCTATGGCACAATTATCACATAAATTTAAATGGGGAGACACATTGGCTTTCATACATATAGAACATAGCTTATCTGAAGGTACAGACATGTTAAACAGGCTTAAACTTGTCAACAAAGCACAAAAAACGTTTTAAAATAAAACCGTTACTGTCACTTTAAATTTCAAACAGAAAACACTTTATTACTGAATATGTGAAAAAGTATGAAGGAATTGTTAAAAAATTACCAAATTTTCACCACAGTGTCTTAAAGCCTTAAAAGTATTGCACACCAAATTTCAGAGCTTTAACCCTTACAATAACGGAACCGGAGCCGTTTTTCAATTTAACCCCTATACAGTCCCAGATACAGTCTTTGCTAAGACCCAACCAAGCCCTGAGGGGAATACGATACCAAATGACGCCTTCTAAAAGCTTTTTCAGAGATTCTTAGATCCTCACACATGCATCTGCATGCCCTGTTCTCAAAAAACAACTGCGCATTAATGGCGCGAAAATGAGGCTCAGTCTATGACTAGAAAGGCCCCCTGACTGAAAAAGGTGTCCAATACAGTGCCTGCCGTTTTATAAACGTTCCCCAAGATTATAAATGTCAATTGTTAGCCTAAATTTGAATAATATGCACAAATAAAGCAATCGATTTAGCCCATAAAAATGTCTACCAGTTTTTTAGCCCATAATAAGCCCTTTATTCTGTTTGTTTTTGACTAAGAAAATGGCTTACCGGTCCCCATGAGGGGAAATGACAGCCTTCCAGCATTACACAGTCTTGTTAAAAATATGGCTAGTCATACCTTAAGCAGAAAAGTCTGCTAACTGTTTCCCCCAACTGAAGTTACTTCATCTCAACAGTCCTATGTGGAAACAGCAATCGATTTTAGTTACTGTCTGCTAAAATCATCTTCCTCTTACAAACAGAAATCTTCATCCTTTTCTGTTTCAGAGTAAATAGTACATACCAGCACTATTTTAAAATAACAAACACTTGATAGAAGAATAAAAACTACATTTAAACACCAAAAAACTCTTAACCATCTCCGTGGAGATGTTGCCTGTGCAACGGCAAAGAGAATGACTGGGGTGGGCGGAGCCTAGGAGGGATCATGTGACCAGCTTTGCTGGGACTCTTTGCCATTTCCTGTTGGGGAAGAGAATATCCCACAAGTAAGGATGACGCCGTGGACCGGACACACCAATGTTGGAGAAACCTAACCATTACTTACCTATAATTGACAGTCGTTGTCATGGTAACACCACGCAACAGAATATTTAAAATATGTTATACATAGCAGAAAGACCGACTATGACGACAAAATCCGATTCAGCTAAGGTTATCATGATGAGTGGGTATTGTAAACCACGATCCGTTTTATAGTGTGTGGCCAATTCATGTAGTGCACTCGTTCCTAGACTCTTCCTGTTTATCATCAGTCAACTAACTCCCCAAGGCTTCACCTTCTCACTAGTCATGTAGTGTATATCATCACGTCCATAACTCCCATGTAGGTAATCTTGACAGATCTGAAGCCAATCACATCAATGTAATGTCACAGATAAACAAGGTAAAAAAGTGCCGGGAGGGACTACCGCTAAACTTGTACCTACTCTGCTATACCCCATAAACTCCACATCAAATCACCACAAAACATGAGTCTCAAGACCCATTCTAATCTCAGAGTTGACACCATCATAAGGTAAACGCAGAGCTGTGGCATCCACAACAACTGTCTATAGACCATATATCCATAAGATATTTGAATTGTATAGGTAATGATATGTAGGTTACAAACACAGATGACGATAGGTCAGAGGGGAGTGACAGGCATGGCAGCTCCCTATTGGTTACTCATTAGATCTGTTGAAAGGTCATGCAAACAATAGTTTTCCTATAACAACAGCGGTGTTGGTACCAGGGGTGATCAGTCTCAATGTATTTATATTTAGTTACACTATTAATTTACCACATGTGAGTTCACTTTGTTTTTACACTTTTTGAGGATGTTTAATATTTAACAATATATATACACACAACACAGGCATACAATGTCATTGATTACACATTAGGACAGCTGTAATTGGCTGAATAACAGGAGGAGGGTCACCGAGAGCAATAAAAGGCTTGGTTTGATCACTTGTTGTTTGTTAGCGGAAGGGACTGCTTGTGTCCCGAAACTTCACATTAAAGAAAATATCTGTTGTCATAGTTGGCTGAAGTCCAGTGAGTGCTTATTTCAAAACAGTATTTATTTATTTATTTATATATATATATATATACATATATATCCCTTCTAGGAGTGGTTTAGTAACAATGTATAGTTTTTGAATAACATTGTCCTGATTTTCAGACTCCTAAATCAAGCCCCAAAGTATCAGATGTTGACTGAAGTCTACAGATTCCTGCTTTTTTGTAATGGTTCTTTTTATATGCAGAGTTGGGGGGAGGGTCTGATTGTCCTACTTTCTCAGCCCCTTTTCAGTTGGTGTCCCAGCCTACCCTCACCAACAGTGCTAAACTCTGAGCTTCTAAGTAAGTTTTTAAAAGGTTTTATGCTGGATTTTAGATCAGTATCTGTGCATATTATTTTTTGTAGTAGTGTTAATCGCATGCAGTTATATGAAAATTGGTGTATACTCTCCTGTTAGGGACTGATATTAAACGGCAATAAACTGTGTAGAACATAAAATTGCTTTTAATCATCTATCAGGGTTTTGCACAGCCTTGTTTGCACATTATTTTATCATCTGTTTAATATCTGTCCCTAAGAGACAGATAAAAAGAAAAACTTTAACATGGTGGCACACATTACTTTATAGAAACTTAGTGGAATTAAAAAATGAAAAACTTCAGAGATAATTAGATTTTCATTATTTATTATTTAGTTCCCTTTTCCTATATTTTATTTTTTAAAACACAAATAAACGTTTTTTTTGGGGGGGGGGTTTAAAACAACAAATACATTTTTTACAGATATAGGGCTAGATTACACATGTATATACATATATACATTGGAACCCTTTCCACTCAAATACCTTAAAACATGAAAAATCATTTTTATTCAATTATATTTGCTGTAAATATTTTACATTCCAATGTTCTTCACATAGTTGAACATGTTAGAATATATATGTTAAAATATATAAAAAATCATTTTTTACACAAACTGATATATATAGATTTAAATATAAAAAGTTTTCTTCTATGTGAACAACATTGGAATGTGAAATATTAATAACGTTTTGGATTGAGAAGAAAATTATTTAGAATTTTTTTATTTTAGGCAAAGACAATAGTTTATTTTTAAAAAGGTTAGTACAGGTAGAAAACCCTTTATCCAAACTGCTTGGGACTGGAAAAGGTTTGGATTATTTGCATCTCACACAGTATAGAGAGGGGAAGGAACCAAGTGAAAACAACAACATGTTATGTTTAGGTAATATTTACATGTCATAATACAACTTATACATGTAACCTAAAGGTAGTTTTATATGTTTAATACTATTTTATATACATAGCACCCTCACATAGATAGTACCGTACTGTATCCAGAAAGGTAATATTTGTTGTTTTAAATATAGACTATTATTTACATTTTAGAACATACTAAACAAACCAAAGACACAGAAAGAGAAGATTGTGACTTACAGGCGGGGGGAAATCGTAATTTTGATAATTTTTTTTTTTTTTTAAAATAGTCATTAAAAAAAAAAAATTGGATTTCAGAATAAGTTTGGAATTCCAGATTTGGGGATTTGTACCTGTACATGGATTTTCTTATCTCATTAAAGGCACGGTAAACATCTTGAGGGTGTAAATGCACCCTGCTGACTTTTATAGGCCAATTCTGCTACAGTGTTCTCCCCAGGACCTTTTTAGCGGAAGCACTAGCTGGCTGATTTTACTGACCACCTGGCTAAAATTTTAGCCTACCTGGCTAAAATGTTAGCCAATATAAGTTAAAATTAGCCAATATAAAAAATGGTACATTTTTACTGTATAAATTATCATTAAATACTTTAATGTTAAATGATTTAAATTAATTTGTGCTTTGGAAAGCAGAAAAATATATAATATTAGAAAATATTACACTTCCCTCACTCGGCTGGCAACATTTTCTGTGGAGAACACTGTGCTATATATCTTTTCCAAATTGGCTTTAAAGGGCCATTATACACTCATTTTTTCTTTGCATAAATGTTTTGTAGATTATCTATTTATAAAGCCCATAAAGTTTTTTTTTTTAAAAAAAACAGAATTTATGCTTACCTGATAAATTACTTTCTCTTACGGTATATTCAGTCCACGGATTCATCCTTACTTGTGGGATATTCTCAATCCCTACAGGAAGTGGCAAAGAGAGCACACAGCAAAGCTGTCCATATAGCTCCCCTCAGGCTCCGCCCCCCCCAGTCATTCGACCGAATGTTAGGAGAAAAAGGAGAACCATAGGGTGCAGTGGTGACTGTAGTTATTATAAATTAAATTTGAACCTGACTTAAATGTCAGGGCGGGCCTTGGACTGAATACACTGTAAGAGAAAGCAATTTATCAGGTAATCATAAATTCGGTTTTCTCTTACTTGGTGTATTCAGTCCACGGATTCATCCTTACTTGTGGGATACCAATAAAAAAGCAATAGGACACGGATGAAGGGAGGGAACAAGTCAGGTAACCTAAACGGAAGGCACCACTGCTTGCAAAACCTGAAAAAAAAAATAGCAAAAAATAGCCTCCGAAGAAGCAAAAGTATCGAATTTGTAAAATTTGGCAAATGTATGCAGTGAAGACCAAGTCGCTGCCTTACAAATCTGTTCAACAGAAGCCTCATTCTTGAAAGCCCATGTGGAAGCCACAGCTCTAGTGGAATGAGCTGTAATCCGGTCAGGAGGCTGCTGTCCCGCAGTCTCATAAGCCAAACGGATGATGCTTTTCAGCCAAAAAGAAAGAGAGGTAGCAGTCGCTTTCTGACCTCTCCTCTTACCAGAATAGACAACAAACAAGGATGCTGTTTGTCTGAAATCTTTAGTTGCTTTTAAATAGAATTCTTATTAGAAACCACTTTTTGAGCAGAAGAAATGGCTACTAAAAACAAAACTTTCCAAGATAAAAACTTAATATCTATGGAATGCAAAGGTTCAAACGGAAACCCTTTGAAGAACTGAAAGAACTAAATTTAGACTCCATGGAGGAGCCACATTCTTGTAAACAGGCTTGATTCTGACTAGGGCCTGTGCAAACACCTGAACGTCTGGTACAGCAGCCAGACGCTTATGTAACAGAATAGACAGAGCAGATATCTGTCCCTTTAAGGAACTAGCTGACAGACCCTTCTCCAAACCTTCTTGGAGAAAAGACAATATCCTTGGAATCCTAATCTTACTCCACGAGTAACCCTTGGATTCACACCAACAAAGATATTTCCGCCATATCTTATGGTAAATTTTCCTGGTGACAGGCTTTCTGGCCTGTATCAGAGAGTCTATAACCGATTCAGAGAACCCACGCTTAGCTAGAATTAAGCGTTCAATCTCCAAGCAGTCAGTTGCAGAGAAACTAGATTTGGATGCTTGAAAGGACCTTGAATTAGAAGATCCTGCCTCGATGGCAGTTTCCATGGTGGGACCGATGACATGTCCACTAGGTCTGCATACCAAGTCCTGCGTGGTCACGCAGGCGCTATCAGAATTACCGAAGCCTTCTCCTGTTTGATTCTGGCTACTAGCCGAGGGAGAAGAGGAAACGGTGGAAAGACATAAGCTAGACTGAATGACCAAGGCTCTGTTAAAGCATCTATCAATGCAGCCTTGGGATCCCTGGATCTGGATCCGTAAAGAGGAAGTTTGGTGTTCTGACAGGACGCCATCAGATCCAATTCTGGAATGCCCCATAGCCGAGTCAGCTGAGCAAAAACCTCTGGGTGGAGTTCCCACTCCCCCGGATGGAAAGTCTGACGACTTAGAAAATCCGCCTCCCAGTTGTCTACCCCTGGGATGTGAATTGCAGATAGATGGCAGGAGTGATCCTCCGCCCATTTGATGATCTTGGATACTTTCTTCATCGCTAGGGAACTTTTTGTTTCTCCCTGATGATTGATGTAAGCTACAGTCGTGATGTTGTCCGACTGAAATCTGATGAATTTGGCCTCCGCTAGTTGAGGCCACACCTGGAGCGTATTGAATATAGCTCTCAACTCCAAAATGTTTATCGGAAGAAGAGATTCTTCCCAAGACCATAGTCCCTGAGCCTTCAGGGAGTTCCAGACCGCACCCCAGCCTAACAGACTGGCATCGGTCGTGACAATGATCCACTCCGGTCTGCGGAAACTCATTCCCTGAGACAGGTGATCTTGAGACAACCACCAGAGAAGAGAGTCTCTGGTTTTCTGGTCCATTTGTATTTGAGGAGACAAATCTGCGTAATCCCCATTCCACTGTTTGAGCATGCACAGTTGCAGTGGTCTGAGATGAATTCGGGCAAAAGGGACTACGTCCATTGCCGCAACCATTAAACCAATTACTTCCATGCACTGAGCCACGGAAGGCCGAGGAATGGAATGAAGAACTCGGCAAGTATTCTGCAGGTTTGACTTCCTGACCTCTGTCAGAAAGATTTTCATTTCTACCGAGTCTATTAGTGTTCCCAGGAAAGGAACCCTTGTGAGCGGGGACAGAGAACTCTTTTCTACGTTCACCTTCCACCCGTGAGACCTTAGAAAGGCCAGAACGATGTCCGTATGAGCCTTGGCTCTGTGAAAGGACGACGCCTGTATTAATATGTCGTCTAGGTAAGGTGCTACTGCAATGCCCTGCGGTCTTAGTACCGCTAGAAGGGACCCTAGCACCTTTGTGAAAATTCTGGGAGCGGTGGCCAACCCGAAAGGAAGGGCCACAAACTGGTAATGTTCGTCCAGGAAGGCGAACCTTAGGAACTGATGGTGATCTTTGTGGATAGGAATATGTAGATACGCATCCTTTAGATCCACGGTAGTCATATATTGACCCTCCTGGATCAACGGCAAGATTGTCCGAATGGTTTCCATCTTGAAGGACGGAACTCTGAGGAATTTGTTTAGAATTTTTAGATCCAGGATTGGCCTGAAAATTCCCTCCTTTTTGGGAACTACAAACAGGTTTGAGTAAAAGCCCAGTCCTTGTTCTACAATTGGAACTGGGTGTATCACTCCCATCTTTAGCAGATCTTCTACACAGCGTAAGAACGCCTGTTTCTTTATTTGGTCTGAGGACAAATGAGAAATGTGGAACCTTCCCCTTGGGGGAGAATCCTTGAATTCTAGAAGGTACCCCTGAGCAACTATTTCTAATGCCCAGGGATCTGGAACATCTCTTGCCCAAGCCTAAGCGAAGAGAGAAAGTCTGTCCCCTACTCGATCCGATCCCGGATCAGGGTCTACCCCTTCATGCTGTCTTGGTAGCAGGAGCAGGCTTCTTGGCCTGCTTACCCTTATTCCAGCCCTGCAGGGGTTTCCAAGTTGCTTTGGGCTGGGAAGAGTTATCTTGCTTTGCGGCAGCAGAGGTTGTGGCAGGTCCGCTTCTGAAGTTGCGAAAGGAGCAAAGATTAGCCTTGTTTTTGTCCTTAAACGGACTATCTTGTGGCAGGGCATGGCCCTTGCCCCCAGTGATATCTGAAATAATTTCTTTCAGCTCTGGGCCAAATAGGGTTTTCCCCTTGAAGGGAATATTTAACAGTTTCGCTTTGGACGACACATCAGCCGACCACGATTTGAGCCAAAGCGCTCTTCGCGCCATGATGGCAAAACCGGAGTTTTTCGCCACTAGCTTAGCTAATTGGAGAGCGGCATCAGTGATAAAAGAATTAGCCAGCTTTAGAGCATGAATTCTATTCATGACCTCATCATATGAAGTCTCCCTCTGGAGCGACTCCTCCAGGGCCTCAAACCAAAAAGCCGCTGCAGTAGTTACCGGAATAATGTAGGCAATTGGTTGAAGAAGAAAACCTTGCTGAACAAAAATTTTCTTCAGCAAACTTTCCAATTTTTTATCCATAGGATCTTTGAAAGCACAACTGTCCTCTATTGGTATAGTTGTGCGCTTAGCAAGTGTTGAAACAGCCCCTCTACCTTGGGGACCGTCTGCCACGCGTCCCGCCTGGGGTCATTTATGGGGAACATTTTCTTAAAAATAGGTGGGGGAACAAAGGGTACACCTGGTCTCTCCCACTCCTTAGTCACAATATCCGCCACCCTCTTTGGGATCGGAAATGCCTCAGTGTATACAGGGACCTCTAAAAACCTGTCCATGTTACACAATTTTTCAGGGACCACCATGGGGTCACAATCATCCAGCGTAGCTAAAACCTCCTTGAGCAGGACGCGGAGATGTTCCAGCTTAAATTTAAACGTTAAGGAATCTGACTCTGCCTGCTGAGAAACTTTTCCTGTGTCAGAAATTTCTCCCTCAGACAGACCGTCCCTCACTGCTACTTCTGAGTTTTGTGAGGGTACTACAAATAAATTATCCAAAGCCTCAGATTGCTCGTCCTCTGTATTTAAAACTGAGCTATCACGCTTTTTTGGAAAAACAGGCAGTTTGGATAAAAATGCTGCAAGGGAATTATCCATTACTGCTGCTAATTGTTGTAAAGTAATAGGGGCCAATGCGCTAGAGGTACTAGGCAACGCTTGTGCGGGCGTAACTGGTGTCGACACATGGGGAGAGGAAGGAGGACTATCCTTATTACCTTCCGTCAAAGAATCATCTCGGGCTACATTTTTAAGCGTCAATGCATGGTCATTAAAATGTTTAGATACCTTAGCACACTTTAAACACAAATGCAATGGGGGTACCGCAATGGCTTTTAAACACATAGAACAAGGTCTATCAGTAGGCTCAGACATGTTAGACAGACTTAGATAGCACTCAAATACAGAAAAATACACTTTTTGAAAAAACGTTACTGTGCCTTTAAATAATAAAAAGCACACACTTTTTTACCAAATCTCAAAAAACATCCGATCTTTATGAAATTTACACCATATGATCCTAATGCTTTGAAAAGATTGCACACAAAGTTTCAAGCCAATTAACCCCTTATTGCCCAAACCGGAGCAAATTGAAGCTGGCCACCAGTTTAACACACTACCTTCCTTGGGGATTAGTTGTGGAACAAAAATAAGCCTCCCTGTAGTCCTCCTACAATCTCTCGACTCTACTTGTGAAGCTGCATGAAGCTATCTTGTAAAAGAACTGCGCAACTGAGGTGCGAATATTAGGCCCTCTCCCTCTTCAGTTGTGAGGCCTTCCTAAGCAAAATTAGGTGTCTAAAATCATGCCAGGCGTATAAAACCCCTAAAAAGTGTTCCAAACATGATAAACACTTGTGCAAACATCAGATTATATTAAAAAATAATCGATTTTACCCATAACAGTGTCCACCAGTGATTTAAGCCATATAAACTAAACCATCCTTCTATACTGAGTCTCAGAAAATGGCCTCCCTTCCCACATGGGGATTTCTATCAGTCTTCTAGCATTACCAGGTCTTGTTAGAAAAAAAAAATGACTGAGCATACCTTAAGCAGTTAAGCCTGCAAACTGTTCCCCCCAACTGAAGTTCTCCGGTACTCAACAGTCCTGTGTGGGAACAGCAATGGATTTTAGTTACAACATGCTAAAATCTTTTTCCTCTCAGCAGAAATCTTCATCACTTTCTGCCTCAGAGTAAATAGTACAAACCGGCACTATTTTAAAATAAACTCTTGATTGAAGAAATAAAACTACAAATCTAACACCACATACTCTTTACCACCCCCGTGGAGATGCTACTTGTTAGAGCGGCAAAGAGAATGACTGGGGGGGGGCGGAGCCTGAGGGGAGCTATAGGGACAGCTTTGCTGTGTGCTCTCTTTGCCCCTTCCTGTAGGGATTGAGAATATCCCACAAGTAAGGATGAATCCGTGGACTGAATACACCAAGTAAGAGAAAAATGTATAGTTTTGCCTATTTTTAAATAACATTGCTCTGATTTTAGACTCCTAACCAAGCCCCAAAGTTTTATTTGAATACCGTCAGCTACCTTCTTCAGCTTGCTCCTGTTTGTGTAAAGGGTCTTTTCATATGCAAAAGAAGGGGGAGGGGGGGGGGGTGTCTTATTTCCCACTTGCAGTGGGCTTTCCCACTGCCTTTTCAACAGAGCTAAACTGAAAGCTTCTAAGTAAGTTTTTAAACCATTTTATACTGGATTTTTATATCAGTATCTGTGCATCTTATTCTTTATAGTAGTGTCTATTACATCCAGTTATATGAAACCGAGTGTATACTGTCCCTTTAACAGATAACAACTGCAAAACAATTCACTTAATACTAACATAATGACAAAGACTAGACTTGCCTGCAGACTCAAGCCCAGACTGGCTCCTCCGAATAAGGCAAATGGTAGTTGAAGTTTGGCTATTGAAAAATAATTGTAACAAAAAGGTGTTTTTTTTTTAAATTTATTTTACAATAACTGATATGTTATTCTATAGCAATACATCATAAATGTCTTGTAATAATAAGGTACTTACTGTCCCTTTAAAACCTAATACTAATCAGTTGAGCTGTGACAAGGTAGGGTGGGTCTAAAATAGCCATATTTGGTTGAAGGCCTACATTTCTGGTTGTAATTGTATGATTAGACTACCTCTGATGAAGAAGTAAGTACATACTTCGAAACGCGTAAGGTGATACCCCAAAGTGTGACAGTGCAGTCTTCTCACGTACTCTGTTGTGACCGGCTATTTTGGGATTTTGTATACCGCTATTTTCCTTCACTCCTGACACATATACCGCAATTTCTTATGTTCACTAGAGAAGGACGGTTTGTCAGTATTCACATTAAACCAACTCAGGGCAATTACTGCTCAAGTTACCACCTTTGAATTTTCTCAGCTCAATCACTATCCCTATGTGATCTCACTATTTAGATTGGAATAGCGCTTTGATCTAATTACCGACTAATTCCACTCTCCACGCTCATTTGGTTTTGTTTGTGAGTCCCCTTTTTTTTTGTGCAGCATTAGGTGACTATTCTTATGCTTTACCTGAACAAGTGTTTGGGGTAGCCCATTCTTTACACCAATACATAGGGCCACCTACACATATCAAGCACAAAAAGGGCTCAAGCAAACAATTAACAGGACTTTTTAAGTAACTAAAATATACCAGTTATTGGAACTTTGTACCAGCAAGATAAGAAAATTATCCTCAAGATTGTATGTGTATATATTACCACTATACATATTTCACCGTCCATCTACTACTCCTACCGGGGGACCTTTTGAACAAAGTGTATATACATTCCTGACATGCTTTATCCTTACCTCATTAATGATTGAGGTTCTAACATGTGAGTGTATTTCCTACCTTATTGTATAATAAAGCAACCTGGTTTTACAATATTACGCTATGTTCTTTTGCTTTTCTTTTTATATCCGACTATGAATATGAGAGTCTGAGAGATCCTAATCGAAGTACCATACTCCCATGAGTCACTAAGACTCCAACCATCGGAAAAAGTTTCTACCGGGCAAAGATCGTATATACCAAAGCGACGGAATCCTGAGAAGGAAACCAGACCTTCCTGTTTGGACCGACATACCTGTGACACTTGGACCAGTGGTCACTATAGACAAGACAAAGATACTTCCTATATGAACAAACCTTACCTCATAAGATTGGGGTAACATCTTGTAAGGAGACATCCTTTCACCTATCTATATATTCGAATAGACAAGCTATAGAACTCTAATAAGACTATTGCATTTGCAAAAAAAAAAAAAGACAACCATTAAGACACTAGAACTTTTTCAATTCTGAAGGTTCAATTAGTTACCAACTCTAGTGTTTACCATATCACACATATTATTATTGTGTAATTCATTTTGTATTTTGCTGCGCTGTACTACCCAGATATATCCGTTCTCTTTATTCATTATTTTCACCCATTGTGTTAGGGGTACACATTCCGTCTGGTTCAGCTGCACAATACTACACCTAAATCATTAGATATCTACTGACCTATATTTTTACAATCTACACTAAGTCCCAGATATCAAATTCAATATTGAACACTAGACCTTTTTGAGCGCTGGTCACCCATACCCTTGCTTTCCTTGTAATTGTATGATTGTAGCTAAATTTAGCACAAAAAAAAAAAAAAAAAAAAAAAGACGGTCCATAATTTCTTTAAGAAATTATGGTCAGGCAATTCCGCAAATTTCAAGAACTTTGAAACAATCTCTCATGAGATCACGACAGGAAAAGCAGACCACAAATGACCTCTGCTACACAGGATAAAGCTTATTAACAGCATCAGAGATCATCAATTAACAGCACCTCAGATTAGCGTTTAAATGCATTCTTCATGGAATACAAAACACAACAGACAGATCTCAACATCAGCTGAAGAAAGCACTACTGAAGGTGGCAAGTAAGAAGAAGAATTTTTCTTTGGCCAAGGACGGACAGACCTGTCTTTTGGTCTGATTTATCCAAATTTAAAGTTTTTAGTTCCAACCATGGTATCTTCAATAGATCAGGAAAAGCTGATTGGATAATGTATAAATGCATGGTTCCCAATGTGACGCATGAAAAGATCATGTTATGGTGTGGGAGTGCTTTGCTGGTGACATCATTGACAATATTGGTAGAATTAAAAAGGCACACTTAACCAGCGTGGCCACATATTTTTTTAGTGAAAAACCATCCCATCTAGTTTTATTTAAGTTGGGAAATCAACCATGAATAATAAAAAAGGTATAAAGGTAAAATATCTAGTCCACTCTTAAAATAACATATATACGTATAGGAGGTTGAATCTGGTACATATCACAATTTATTAAAAATAGAAAATAAAACAATTAAAAGGGAAGTTTTGCACTGAATTTTTTTTAGCTTATTATTTATTTTAGGTTGTGTTTAAATAGTGAACCTTTTATCACAAAGGAAAAAAGTTAGCTGTATTAATATTTTTAATCTGATATTGACGTTTTTGCCTACACAATTACCAAGCTCCCATTTCAGATGTATCATTCGTCTACAGAGATCCCATGCTTACCTGCTCGCTCCCTTCCTGCTAATCTGCAGTGCGCAAGTAATCTGTACTAGTTTACCTCACTATCTACTCGTGTTTCACACACACACACCTCTGGTTCGCTATAATGTTTCACACTCAGCCCTGCTTCGCGGACCCCACTAAACTGTGTTATAGCCCCCCTATACCTCTCCGTATCTTTGGGATGCGGGTTCATGAGGCAACCCTCTCCTAGGTATCTGCAGACTGACGAGGACCCTGGAACAGTCAATTTACTTTGCCGGCTGCCTCCGTGTAAGGAATGTGAAAAAAACACAACTGACTGCTGACAGGTGCTGGGAGCCCTATGGGTCACCAGTCACGTTTCTCCAAATGTTGCAGACAAATATGTAATTTTAATAAGGTCAGGAAAAACTATTTTGCAAAAAAGCCAAAAATAATTGGAGCCAGTTAATGACTTTATATATAGATGAGTGTAAGTATAAAACAAAATCTTAACAGCTAGAAGTACATTTTTAGATGCTGAACCTCCATAAACTCATCAAGCCCTTACCATCTAAAAAAAAATGGCCTCCTGTAGACCTGTATATATACCCCACTTGTGCACAATCTTCTAAAACACATTGTTCCCCCCGTTCCACGCTATATAAAACCAGACTGCAAGGGTGAAGAAGGGTTCAAGATTTCAGAGCAAAAGTCTGAATAGAGCCGGATATATTTTGGCTTAGCGTCCTGAATTCTAGGGAGAAGTTAAATGCAGAGTACACATTTTTAGCCAGGACTTGGATATTAGCATTGAGGAAAGACATCGACAAAAGAAAAAGATTAATAGAACAATTATTACTTGAATAAAAAGCCTAACATCTGAAATCCTCACAATCTGCTATGGAGACAATGACGGCAAGTCACCAAGGCAATGCCATGCCTTCTCCTTCGGCTCTGTAGCAAGCTGTCAAACTTTTAGCTGTAACTGTATAAAGTCTCCTCCAGCGCAAGTTCATGAAAACTCATGCTCACACTCCCAGGATTTGCATATGAGCTACAATTGGAGGGTGGGCGTGCTAGCTACCAGTACAGCTCAGCCCCTTCCTCCTTGGGAAGTGACAGAATTGTTTGTAATAAACACACAAGCAGGAAATAGAGATAAATTTTACAAAAGTTACTGTTTGCAAATGTTGTTATAAATGAATGTCTCATTCCTTTATTTACTGCATTTACTATCCATCTATAGAAACTTGTTCGGTATCTATACTGGCCCTTTAAAATAGGTCCAAAGTGCTAACTGCTATATATCAAAAACAGGTTAAAGCCTTACACAGTTATTTGTACAGTACATATAATCAAAAATAGCAAGCAATCAGCTAATAATTGTGCAAACAGATAGTATGCACATTAATTCAAATAACTCCCATCAATCTAGGGCTAAGTGTAAATAATAAGCTTGGCACTATACCATGTAAAGCATAGTCCCAAATCACCTGATTAAATATAAACTATCCAAAATTACGAGTCCTATTATTTCTGGGTTGCACAGGTGATATAATCCACATAGCCAGGAGTAGTTGTAAGCTTTAAAAAAAATACTGTCCTAAAAAAGTGAAAAGTAAAATGTGCTAAGAACATAACCATAAAGAAAAAGAGGCAGGTATATGTGCACAATGTGATAAAGTAATGAGATCTGATTATACCTACAAGCTCAACCCATTTTAATAGGTTGTGGTTTCAAAACACAAAATCAGCTCATTCATATACACAAATAAGCCTTAAAAAAGCAAAAGTCTTATTACATTTTATACTCTGCAGTTGGTAAAAAAAGTAATTGGAAACACATTAAAGGGACAGTATACACTCATTTTCATATAACTGCATGTAATAGACACTACTATAAAGAATAAGATGCACAGATACTGATATAAAAATCCAGTATAAAACTGTTTAAAAACTTACTTAGAAGCTCTCAGTTTAGCTCTGTTGAAAAGGTAGCTGGAAAGTCCACTGCAAGTGAGAAATAAGACACTCCCCCTCCCTTTGCATACGAAAAGACCCTTTACACAAACAGGAGCAAGCTGGAGAAGGGAGCTGACGGTATTCTCATAAAACTTTGGGGCTTGGTTAGGAGTCTGAAAATCAGAGCAATGTTATTTAAAAATAAGCAAAACTATACATGTAAAAAAACAACAACAAAAAAACCTTTATGGGCTATATAAATAGATCTACAAAACATTTATGCAAAGACAAAATGAGTATATAATGTCCCTTTAAAAGGACATTATACACTGAAAATAAAAAATGTCCAAATGTTTGTAAGTTAAATATAAAAGTGTTTGCACTGTGTATCATCTATAATAACAGCTTGTATATATTTATTTTTACACGTAAAGGTTCCGATTTAGAAGGCACTTACCAAACCCTTCTCTCCTGTAGGAATACATTTGTAGAAGTTAGTCTCTTGGCGTGACTAGGTCTAGTAAAAGTGCGCATGATTTGCCAGTACTGTTTTATAATATGCCAACAGGAGAGCCGGTCATTTATATTTAAACCCTAGATCAGAGCTTTCCAAACTTTTCATGTTAGTGACACACTTTTTAGACCTAAATCATTTTGTGACATAGTAATTCAGTTGTACTAGCAAAAAGGAGGTTAAACTAACTTGTTTTAAGAGATACGGACACATACATAAATTATATAATAACGAAATGTATTTACAAGTAACAGTAAGTATGTATGTGCAAGAATTAAAAAAAGTTTAATATCACCAATAGCTACTTACTATTTATTGGGATGTATGAGGTTGATGGGATGAACACAGTTTCTGAACATTTAGTGGAATATTAGATAAAGACACTCGCATTTCATCATCAAGCATTTTTAAGCTTCCTATCCATATATCAGGAGCAGCAATGCACTACTGGGAGCTAGCTGCAAAAAAGAAAAACACTTTGACTTCTGACTTCAGCTGAGCGTTTAAGCTGCCACCCTCAGAGCTCTGTGAGTCCGTTTGACTACTGCCCACGCTGCAAACACACTGCTGTCACACTCACTGGCTACACATGCAGTCACGAGCTGATTGAGGAGACTACACGTGCAGTCAGGAGCCAATGTGGCGCCAAAACCGCCAATGGGAATAGTTTCAGTTCCCGGTGAGCTGCACCAATAGGTTAAGATGATCTTTGACCCACTAGGTATCAATCACGTGTCAACCATGTGATATGCGTAGCAGGCAGGTGGTAAGTCGGTAATCAAAAAAATTGTAATAAGAAAAAAAGAAAAAATTAGTGCTGAAGAAGGGACACACCTACACACTGCTGCCGACACACTAATGTGTCACGACACACAGTTTGGAAAGCACTGCCCTAGATCATTGCAGCATCCTATGGCAGATGGTGATTTGCAAGATCTGGAAACCGGCAATGTGTGGTCTTATGAATCAGCGGCGCATCACAGCTTAGATGAGGACTATGATTTACATTCCGTGGGCTCATTGCACAGACCTGCCCTTGCATCAGTGTACAGCATAGTGACTTGAAAGATCTCATATACCGGAGAAATGGTGGAAGTGGATGATGAGGTTACTCCATGCGGTACACTGATGCAAGGGCAGGTCGGCCCTTTCTTAGGGGAGTGCCAGCAATGTCTAGAGTTATTCCAGGAGAGGGAAATAAAAAATACAAAAATGTATTATATTTTAATATTTATATCATTTTATTAGTTAGTGCATTTACTAATAGTATATAGATCTGTGATATCAGTGTATGCTGGCCCTTTAAGGGAAAAGCAATTTTATAGTATACTGTCCATTTAAGGTTGAATAACTAGTCTCTGAAACAAAAAAACAGCTATTATCAGTGATTAAAAACCTGCCAAATCAAATTAGTTAAGAAGTTTTTAAGCTATTTAATGTAGAAAAAAAAAAAAAAAGTGCTATTTTTCAGAAAAATTATATTAAGTTATAATTGGGATTTTTAGAAGGTGCTACAGCCAACATGGCTGACTGTATTTCCATGAAACTTAGCATGCTGATAGCTTTTGACTTAATCTAATGACCTTAGGTAGTATGAAATATTATAACATTATTTCTACGTGATTTTATTCAAAGTGTTTGTTCTTTAACACATTATCAATCTAGCTGCAATGCAGGTGTTTGTCAGCAGGGGGAGCCCATTTCTGTGTTCGCTTTTCTGGACATGGGTTCTTCAAACCACGGGTCGCAACACTGTTTACTGGGTCACAAGCACTGTGACCTCTAGTATTCATGAAACAGATTTGTGCATAAGAAAACAGTTCAGAGGAATTCCAGCAGGTGGCGTTTCTAAATTCTGAAAAAGCAATCATAAAGGGCTGCACCTCTGGTGTGAAGAAGCTTTTACTAGTCATCCTTATGTGTGGAAACAGCTGGAGGAGGAGCAGCCTCTGCTGGGGAGGAGGCTGTGCCCTGCAGGAGGACAGATCAACTAGAGCTTAGATTTATCTGCTGGTGGTTGCAGCAGCCCCTCCTGCTTTACCTCTAAGAGCAGCTGGTGTCCCTCGTAATAATTCCCCCTCTTCTACTGCTCATTGCTGCAGGTGATTTACAGTCCCTGGACCCCCCATGTGACACCTTAATTCAGCCCTAGCTTGCTGCCCTTAAAAAAAGGTTTAAGTTGCAGGCAGCAGTAGCAGGGCGCTTCAGCTGCATCCCTGCCTGTGAAATATTTATGTGACAGTGAAGTGCAGCAAGGGCTGGGAATTCCAACTATGTATTTGGCTACAAGTGTAAGAGGTCAGCTTTTTGCTGTTGGGGTTTATGCCACTCTCTTGTCTTTATGTATTTTGTGAACCCCTCTAATTAGGCCCCTGTGACAGGCAGTGTATCAGTGAATATTGGAAAGCATACTGGAAAATCCTTCTGGGTGTGTGTGTTTGCATATAAACATGCATAGTTGCCAACAGTCCCTGATTTCCAGGGACAGTACCTGGATTTTGTTGTATGTACACACACACACACACTGAGAGCTTGTAAGCGAGTGCTCGGTTTTCTCTGTGTGTTGTATTAATTTGTTTTGTAATTTTCCCTATGGTTCTTGCACCCAGACCTGTCTGGGGTTAACTGCTTGTGGCTCTGGGGACAGCACAGCTTCCTGTGAGTGCCAGTGGCACACAGGGCTGAGCATGTTGCAGGGTCATGGGATGTGTACCCGGTCCGGTATGAGAGTGCAGTTCCCTTCCGTGTTTTGTACAGATAGATAGATGATAATTAGATATAGTGTATTATTTATATATAATTCATTCCTAATGGAATATTGTTATTATTATTGAATGGGTTCACATATTTGTCTTTCTAATTTTGATGCTGTGTTGTAAAAATAACCATATGCCCAGGATGTGTTCCAGAGACTGGGTAGGTGTAAGAGCTTGGTGCTGTAATCTGTATAATAAACTATGGATAAGTCTAAATTATACTATTACTTTCAAATGGGTGTTTTTTAATTGCAGAACTGAGAGGGCGGAGCAGTTGAACAGTAGGTCGTCAATACTCTAGTAACCTGCTTGCTTGCTCTGCTGCAAAGTGTCCCTGGAATTTTTTTTTTTATAATGTTGGCAACTATGAAACATGTATATACACACACGAGAGAGATCAGTTTGCCCCTGAGATTCCCATTATTATTATCAAGGGTGCCTGCATAAATAGGTTGTGTTGCTTTTTGGGAGGGTTTGCGGGTAGGAGGGGGGTACATGATTGGGAGTACAGCTGCAAGCCTTACTCTGACAGTAATACTCAAATCCAGCCCTGGATTTACTATTAGATGCTTCACATTGTATCTCTTGAAGGGAGAAGGATTGATCAGGGATAGGTTGGCAAAGACATGGTTACCCAAACAGATTTTTAACCACTTAATTAACGCTTGCACAAAACTAACTGGGGGATACCCAAGAGTATCAAGTCATTTTTAGCAGTAGAATTCAGAGAAGGCCGAAACATGTCAGCCTAATGCTCTCGTGTGAATGACTTTATGTGCACTATGGTACTCCCATGTTTGTTTTTACCATAAGTGGAAATGAATAAAATACTTTTGTTTTAACTTCGCCTTGGACATCGTTTGCTTTCAAGTCTATACATTATCCAGGACATCCAAGAGCGAAGGGAAGCTCGCTTACTCGGCTCTCTATAACCTTTGCAGCGGTAGATCCAGCCCTGTATTGGAGTCATCCGATTGCAACGGAGATTGGTGGTGATTGGCCTGAGCCGGTCATGTGAACGGACACACCTTCCAGCGCCAAAATAGAACGCCGTTACAGTGTGAACAGCAAGTCAGGAGATCCCGGTGAAGCAGCGTCTAAGGAGACACGTCAGGAGCGGCGAGTGGGCACAGCAAATTGATGTGTTGGGCACGGGCTGCTCTCAAAGGTCCCACGGTCTATTCCGCCAAGTGTTACTCAGGCTGTCACCGATGATAAGAGTTTATTTATTTGCCGTGTGTTTATCGTTTCCAGAATCAAGCGATCATTTGCTGCTAACATTATAACACTGTACAAGGACTGCAACAGGGAGAATTTGTTGTGCAGAGACTATGCTTATTCAATTATAATTGTGCAGTTTTATGAAACTTTTGTTTTTGCTGATATAGATTATATATATATATATATATATATATATATATATATATATATATATATATATATATATATATATATATATATATATATATATCAAAAAAGGCTTGCACTGGATTTGTGAAAAAATTGTGCTTTTATTTGCACATCAAAAAATCAGTGACTTTTCGGTAATCAGTCACCCCTTCATCAGACCAAGTGAACAGTAAACAAACCAAGTGTTTAAATCATTATTGACATCTCACAACTTCTGTGAATCTAATCATATAATAACAGTGACATACCACCATGCATTTCAATCTCCATTCATGCTAAGGAGTTTTAATTAAGCTGCTAAAAGGACACTATCGAAGCAACACAGGTGTCGAGTTTGTCGGCATTGGGTATCCATACAAAACAGGACGGTCATTTCAGGTCAGTGCTGTGTTAAGCGAGGTGAAGCATTATTTGAAGCTGAAGACACATAAGAGAAAAGAGTATCCTTTTAGCAGCTTCAAGATCATCATAACTGAGGATCCAGGAATAACTGGGCTAACGGAAGGACACTTGAGGGCTGTGACCGAGGAGAGAACATCTATTAACACTGAGCAGAAAAAATACCTCATAGTGATTGAGGTAGAAACAAGCGAGTTTGGATTTTCTTCTTTTTAAAAAAAAAAACAAAAAAAAACATATTACACTAGGAGTGCCTCCTGTGCGCTTGTCTAGCCTTACACTTTTTCAGACCCCTTGGGAGGGACCTCACTGTAAAAGGGGACAACTCCATATCAGACGAGCTGCTGGGTCTATAGGCACACAGGAACCAGTACTGTGGACTGTATTCAAAGACTACGGCTCCAAAGACTATCCACCTTATAACTGTGCGGGACTATTCGATTAATAATCTTATGTCTAAGATAGCTCAATAGATGTGGACATATGGGAAAATAGATAAATAGTCCTGAATATTATCCTAGCGCTGAGATTTATCTCATTTTCTATATATTTATTAATTACAGGTATAAATCCCCAAATCCAGATTTCCTCAATTTTTTTTTTATTACCATTTTCCCTTCAAGTAAGTCACAATTTTTTTTTTTTTTTTAAGTTCTAAAATGCATATAATAGTCTATATTTATAACTACTTACGTTTCTGATTGCAATGCAGTACTGTACTATCTGATGGTACTAACTAGTATGTATACAAAAATATTTAAAATTAAATAAAAACTACCTAGTTTGCATGTATAAGTTGTATTGTGACATGTAAATATTGCCTAAAGGACATAAGATATTGCAGTTTACACTTAAACCAATCCACTCTTCAAGATTTCTGATTTTACAGATGCAAATATACAAATATAAGGAAACCCAAACAATTCCAAAATACAAACCTTTTCGGGTCCCAAGCAGTTTGGATATATTTGTTACATAATGTCAATGTTTATACTCTCTTATATGTTTTAAAACACACACAGTTACATGGATAGTGATTTCCTCCTTGTTAATAATATAATTTCACCACAAGGTGGAGCAAGACATAAGAAAAAAATGTTTATATCCTATGAAAAGTTTAAGCTTTTTAAAAGGGACATAAAAGCATAAAAACAAAATACTTTAAGGTGCTCAATGCAAACAATAGTGCAATAATAAAATGCTCTAACTATTGGGTTGATCTTATTCTTTAAGAAAAGCTTATCAAATAATTTATCTATAATTTTTTTATATAAAATATGCTGAAAAAAAAAAACACACACTTTTTCTAACTTTGACCCCCAAAATCTGTTACAAATCTACAACCACCAAAAAACTTCCATGCTAAATAGTTTTTAAATTTGGTCCTGAGTTTAGAAATACCCAATGTTTACATGTTTTTTGCAAGTTATAGGGCAATAAGTACAAGTAGCACTTTGCTATTTTCCAAACCAAAATTAGCGATATTTACATTTTAACACGGATATCTGTCAGGAAACCCTGAATAACCCTTCACATGTTTGTATTTATTTTTAGTAGACAACCCAAAGTATTGCTCTAGGCCCATTTTGGTATATTTCATGCCACCATTTCACCGCCAAATGCGATCAAATAAAAAAAAATTGTTCACTTTTTCACAAACTTTAGGTTTCTCACTGAAATTATTTACAAACAGCTTATGCAATTATGGCACAAATGGTTGTAAATGCTTCTCTGGGATTCCCTTTGTTCAGAAATTGCAGACATATATGGCTTTGGCGTTGCTTTTTGGTAATTAGAAGTCCGCTAAATGCCGCTGCACACCACACTTATGTATTATGCCCAGCAGTGAAGGGGTTAATTAGGTAGCTTGTAGGGTTAATTTTAGCTTTAGTGTTGTGTAGAGATCAACCTCCCACCTGACACATCCCAACCCCTGATCCCTCCCTGACTCCTCTCAAACTGCTCTCTTCCCTCTCCCACCTTACAATTGTCACCGCCATCTTAAGTACTGGCAGAAAGTCTGCCAGTAGTAAAATAAGGCACTTTTTTACATTTATTCTGCAATGTTGGATCCCCCCTTAGTCCCTAACCTCCCTGACCCCCCCAAAGAGCTCTCTAACCCTCCCCCCTCTACCTATATGCCACCATCTTGGGTACTGGCAGCTGTCTGCCAGTACCCAGTTTGTTGAAAAAATGTATTTATTACTAAAAAAATTTAATCTAAAAATTGTTCTGTAGTGTAGCTGCCCCCCTCAATTCCCTAGCCCCCCTCCCAGATCCTTTTCAACATTTATTCCCCCTCCCTCTTTCCCATACATTACACTCCGGCACAAGACACAGGATTTTTTCTTTCCTGATTTAGATAGAGAATACCATTTTAAAAAGATTTCCTACTTACTTCTATTATCAAATTTGCTTCATTCTCATGCTCCTTTTTGTTGAAGAGATATCTAGATAGGTAGCATTGACATGCCTGAAACACTACGACAGGAAATAGTGCTGCCATCTATTGCTCTTGCAAATGTATAACATAGGATATAAACATTGATCTCAACTAGAGAGGACACATGGTATAGTATGAATTATACACCACTACTAAAGAAAATAAAAGAAGATTTAAAAGCTTGGACCAAGCTACCTATTTCAATCACTGGTAGAGTCAATCTCTTTAAAATGACCCTACATTACAGAAATGAATGAGCCTATTGAAAGGTTAAGCGAGTCAATTTCGCAAGTAGCAAAAATAACAATATCAGAAACATGGAGAGAGGCAAACTTCAAACTATTATACAGAACGTATTACACCCCTAAGAAAGGAGCAGATTGGGGCAATACACAGTTTAATAAATGTCCAAAATGTAGTAAATACGCAGCTGACTTGATACATATGATTTGGGAATGTCCCTTAGACAATTTTGGCTTAAAATCAAGTATTGGCTGGATAAGATTCTAAAGAGACCTAGTAACATTGAGTTAGAACAAGTGTTGTTTCTTCCAAGATCTAAAGAAATAGGGAGAGACTGGAAATTTATATACTGTATATATCTCGGTATTAGCGGTAAGAAGTATAATTTTAAAAAACTGGAAAGATAGTAAAAAACCTAGCTTTGTAGAATGGAAAAACTTCCTGATAAAACAGGCAGTTATTGAACAATATGATGTACAGAATACCAATGAGAATGCAAATATAGAATACATGAATAAATGGGGGAAATTGATACATTCATTGTCTGTTACTCTGCAGAAACAGTTCTTGTACCCTTATAGGAATTTAGCTGAAAGTTGAAGCTTAGATAGAGGGTAGGTGGGAATGGCAAACAAATATAATTTTTTTATTTTTTTTTTTGTTTGGTTTTGGTTTTGCTTTGTTTGGTTTGGTTTGGTTTAGGTGTGGTTTTTTAGGTTTAGCCGTTGACATAGCTTGTCAGCGGCATGGGATTAGGTGGAACTGAAATTCCAAAAATTATAAGATCAGAATATAGGACGATTTTGTACACTATTGAATGATGGTCGATAAAAAGAACATAATGAAATATGCTTAGTTTATGAAGGGCCTTATGTTATTAAGGTGCAAAACACCCTGCGAGGTGGAATTATGACCCAAATGAGAGGTCAGTAATTGCTTATTTTTCTTTTCTTTACTGTATATAAAAGGTAAAACATCCTGCGAGATGAAAGGGAAGCCTGATTGAGTGGCATTGTATTTATATTTTTTGGATCATAAATAATAAAAAAAAAAAAAAAAAAAAAAAAAAAAAAGAAGGTTAACGGACTGTTATGCCCCATTAAGTAAATGACACAGAAATCTAAAATGTGTTGTTTTGACTTTACATTATTATAATATCATTAAAAGGGCCATGATACCCAAATTAATTTTGAAACACTTGAAAGTGATGCAGCATAGCTGTAAAAAGCCGACTAGAAAATATCACCTGAACATCTCTATGTAAAAAAGAAAGATATTTTACCTAAAAAATTCCTCAGTAGCCACATCCCATTATAAAGGTACAGGGTACTTCTAAGCAGCAAATCAGTATGTCTGTCCTGGGACAGCTAAGGGAGTGAGCTTACGGGCACACTCATCTTATTTCCCTATTCAGTTTAAGGAAGTTTACTATGAAATCTCATGAGAGTTAAGTGAAATCTCATGAGATCACAGTAAAAGAGTTAATGACCTCAGCACTATTGATGCCGATTGGCTGCTGTTCATTTCTTCATTTATTTATTTTTTTACCTGCAGCTGGGCAGTAGCTAAATTATAACTTTATACACAGAACTTACTCTGCTGAGCTGAGTGAGGAGATTGTGAGGTAAAATATATTCCTTTTTTACATAGAGATGCTCAGGTGATATTTTCCTGTCAGCTTTTTACAATTATACTACATCAGGTTCAAGTGATTTAGCATATTAATATTATGTCCTTTTAAACAACTTTCACATCCATTATCTAAATATGCGCAATCTTTCTAACACCAGCTCCTACTGAACATTATATACATTTTGTGATTGGCTGGTGGCTGTCACATGATGCAGTGGGAGGGAAAATAAAACTAACAAACGTTTGTCAGAAATTTTCTTTACTACTCATGTGAAATTCAAACTAAGCGTCTATTTCTTTATTTATTATACATTAAATTGTTTATGCTATTCTACTGTTTTTAGGAGGCCAAGTTTAAATGTACTTTGTAGTCTTCGTATTGTTTGTTGAAAAGCATATGTACATATCTGCCGCAGCAGCAATGCACTACTGGGAGCTAGCAGGTGATTGGTAGCTACAAACCTTTGTCTGTTGTTGGCTCACCAGATATTTTCAGCTAGCTCCCGGTAGTCAATTGCTCCTTTGAAGCTGACTTTATGCATTTAATCCCTTTGCTGGGGTTAAGCACAGTTATCTGCAGATAATACTGCAATAATACATTGCTCTAACGTGTTAAAGCATTTTCTTTTTGCATGTTTATACCTATTTATTATCAAGCAGAGTAACCACCATTATATATATGTGATGTATTCAATGCAAAGATTACCGTAGAATAATATGTTTTTATAATTATGTTAGTTGTTAAAATATGGAATATATAAAAGTAAAGATTTAGTTTCTGCAAAGTACTTTATATAAAGTAATTAGCATTGCCACGTACTATTAGCCGCTCAGGAATCCCTGTTAGTTACTTTAAAGCAGTGGTCACAAAGTACAGGCCCCAGGGCCATATGCGGCCCTCAAAATAGTTTAATCTGGCCCCCTTTGTTTATTAGGTAAGCCATTAATTTGGGCTGTCCGTTTTTGTTAGGAGGTGCAATTAGTTGATGTTCTATATAGGCACACACAAGATAAATATAAAGATAAGTGTCCAGTGTAGACTTCCACCTTGCACTGAGAAATGTCACTTTGACTATGTTATACAGTTCCAGAATGGTCACTTCACTTGGCACTCACAAGATAAATATAGACAACTGTGTTTGTCTATTGTGGGCTACAACCCCCACTACTACTTTGGTAAATGTCACTTCTAGTTCTGGAGCACTTACTCAGTTAAAGTGGCCCCCATGGGAGAAGAACACTTGGCCAGTGGCCCCCAGATACATTGAGCTTGATACCCCTGCTTTAAATGGATAATTAAAATGTTTAAAGGGCCATAATACCCAAATGTTTAAACACTTGAAAGTGATGCAGCATAGCTGTAAAAAGCTGACTAGAAAATATCACCTGAGCATCTCTATGTAAAAAAGAAAGATATTTTACCTCAAAAGTTCCTCAGTAGCCACCTCCCATTGTAAAGGATTTCTAAGCAGCATTTTAGTGTGTTTGTCCTGGGACATCTGAAGGGATCAGCATCGTGAACTCTCATATTATTTCACCAATCAGGTAAAGGAAGCTTACTATGAAATCTCATGAGAGTTAAGTCAAATCTCATGAGATCACAGTAAGAGTTCATGACCTTAGCACTGCTGATGCTGATTGGCTGCTGTTCATTTCTTCATTTTTTTTACCTGCAGCTGGGAGCAGGTGAAGTATAACTTTTTACACAGAACTTACTCTGTTGAGCTGAGGAGATTGTGAGGTAAAATATCTTCCTTTTTTTACATAGAGATGCTCAGGTGATATTTTCCTGTCAGTTTTTAACAGTTATACTGCATCAGTTTCAAGTGATTTAGCATATGAGTATTATGTCCCTTTAATTTCCTATTTTGAATGGGTTAGATGAGTTTAAGCAAAACTTGGCACCCCTGATGTTCTGAAACTACGGTTCCCATGATGCTTGGGCCCCCTGCAGTCTATTTGAGCAACATGGGAAATGTAGTTACAAAACATCATGGGTGCCAAGGTTAGTCATCAATGGGTTAGGCAATACACTTGTTATATAATTCTGCGTAGAAAATAAATGTTATATATATAGTTGGAGATTCAGTTTAATATAAACACAATTTTGTCACACAAAGCAGTAAATATTTATAAACATTATATTATACTAGAAAATGTCACGTTGGGCAATGTTTAGCAAAAGCAAAGTGTTTTCTTTGACTTTGCAAACGTATCCTGTTTTCTCCTAATATAAAAGTAAAACGTTGCACATTTAGCTGTGTATAATACAGACGCTTACCTGTAGGTCACTTTGCCATACACCGCTCTTCTTTTTTAAAAAACACAGAAGATATTTTTCTAGCGTTGCACGTTATAAATCTGTCAATCAAACTTAGTTCCAATTAGAAAAAGGTCTATATATCACCAGCCAATCATATGCATTGAGGGGTTGGGGCTACGTAGAAAGACTAAAATGTGAATTTACATGTGTCCAACGAAAGATTATGTATATGACGTCAGAGGAAAGCGACGCCGGTCAACATTATGATTGGTCCGTTTGTATAGGAAGCCGTTGGCGCGATAGCTCCTGTAGACGCTTGTAAACAGGAGGGAGCGGCAGGGGTAAGTGTAAAACATGGGGCGATCAGATACAGAGTATATATATTATGACATTATTCCGTGTGTTGGTAGCCAGAGAGGGAAGAGAAGGGACAAACTCTGTTCACCAGCAGTGTGAAGATAGATATATCATTTCTTAGATACCTGCAGTGATGGTCCCACTTCCATTGTGAATGATAGAGTGTATACTGATGAAGAGTGAGGGAAGGATACTTAGACACGTCACATGCATACTGTAGGGGAAAATATAGGACCCCATTACTTGCCGAGTAACGACGGCCCCATTTCAGTAGACTAAAGAAACACCCTTGTTACTATGCACTGAAAGGAAGTAGGTGATGCATTTTGATATATTGCCTCTGAACACAGTGCAACAATGTGAGCAAAGTTAGCAGACTGTGTTCCATGTATATAATAAACTAATAGACCGCAATTAAAGTAATATATTATGATCTTCATGACAATATAGTTTAGCTGTAAATGTATTGTACAAAATGTTTTAAAACAATTGAGCAAATTGTGAGTAATATTTTTGTGTACACAGCATTAAAAGTCGGAGTGCATTTGCCTCTACTGTGCTTTATTGCTATAGAATAACATATCAGCCAAGTCTTAACATTTCTTTAAATAAATTAACATTCCTTTTCACTGCAATTTAATTTTCAATAGCCAAACTCAACCCACTATTTGCCTAATTTGAAGGGTCCGTCACATTGGGCAGGTTTAGTACAGCTGCACGTCACTTCCAGATGTTGGGCACCAGCTCTTGAAAATAAATGTATTTATAGTCCTCTACAACAGTGGTGCCGCAGATAACTGGCTTCCTGCAGTTCTAGTTTGATGGGGGACCCTGTTACCTGTAAATTACAAACTTTATCTAAAGCTTTATTTAAAGTGAAGGTCAATTTTCATCAATGAGTGCCCGTTTTTTAAAAATACTTTTAAAAACAGGGGCACTTTCATTGATGAAAATTAACATTGCACTGGAATTGAAGAAATACTTACCTTTTACTCCTGCAAAGCTGGATCGACGATCCCCCTCCTCCTTCCTGCTGTAGACCACAGCAATGACGAAACTGGCTTCCTCCAATCACAGTCGAGCATCACGAGCTGGACGCTCTGGGGTGCAAGCCATGATTGGAGGAAGCCGGTTTTGTAATTTCTGACGTCAGTACAGAGGAACTGAGGCTGAGATCAGTGATCCGGTTTTGCAGAAGTGAAAGGTAAGTATTTCTTCAAATCCAGTGCAATGTGAATTTATCAATGAAAGTGCCCCTGTTTTTAAAAATATTTTTAAAAACTGGGCACTCATTGATGAAAATTGACCTTCACTTTAAATACTGTATATTTGTATTTTTTCTATACACTGTCCCTTTAAAGCTATGGTTGTGACACCTTGAGTGTGACAAGCATAATGGCCCACTGAACAAGGAAAGGCATTCTGGGTTTGGAGACTTCCATGTCACTGACTCCCATCTTTCTTGTATTGTACAAGGAGCATCGACCCAAGCACTGCATATAGAGCTGCACATGAGAACTCACAAGATGTGCCGTACCTTGCATTGTGATTGGGAACTCTCGCCTTTGCTGCAGGGGTTGACAAATCTGTTTAAAGTGTAGCAGCTGGTAAAAATATGTACCAGACAGTGGTATTTGTATATAGATATATTAAGAAAAACGCAAAACGTTAGGAGCCAGGTGCAAAATTCTAGGAGACAGTAGCTCCCTGGATTTTCCAAGCCCCGCTGGCACAGTTGTTGCACTCACTTAGGCTGCTGGCAGGAAAGTGCTTAACCCAGCATTTCTGTTACATGATGATGTTGGGTGACAGCACTGTAGGTAATGTGTTTAGCAACCAAGATAGCTGGTGACTGTGTTGTGGCTATTCTGATTAGCAATGAAACGGCAGCACATGTACTTGTGGTATGTGTGTCTTGATAATAAATTGAAGACATTTTCTACATGTGCTGCTGTTTTATTTTTGAATTGGCGGGGTGAAGATCCCCTTACAGTGACATAGGTGTGGTAGACTCTACTTTTTGAACTGCGTTATTCTTATTAGGACAGGTGGTGACACTGCTAAGCGACAGTGCTTTATTGATTGCGTTTAGGACAGCTATGTAGGTACCATGTTTATTATCTTAGGTGGTAAACGGCAGTGGTGTAGTTGTTACGTTAATATCCCTGAATGATTGTATAGTTTCTGCAAAATGTTTACTTTAAAGTGATGGTAAACTTTCTCCTTTGTAAAAACATATCTGGAATGTTAGCAATGTTTTAGATGGAGTTTAAAGGGACAGTTTACTCAAATATTTTCTCCCCTTTAATTTGTTCCCAATGATCCACTTTACCTGTTGGAGTGTATTAAATTGTTTACAAGTAGCTCCTTTACCCTTATATTGGCATTTGAAATTGTTAATTTAGCATGTGGTATCCCCACCTATTCTGAAAGTTTGTGGCCGCGCGTACCAGCTATAGATAAGCTTTGTAAACACAGCCAGCAGAAGAAATTACACTCCCAGTGTGATAAAGCAGAGATAAGGTAATAAAATGTTGATTTTTCCATTGTTCTCTCAAAGTACTGGTGATTGTTTTAAGGACAGATATAAGATAAAGAAGCAGGTATATGTGCACAATGTGATACAGTAATGAGATCTGATTATACCTACAAGCTCAACCTATTTTATTAGGCTGTGGCTTCAAAACACAAAATCAGAGCTTTAATATACAGAAATAAACCTTAAAAAGCCAATTTTAATACATTTTTTACTCTGCAGTTGGTAAAAAAAAGCAATTGTAAACACATTAAGGGAAAAACTATTTTACAGTATACTGTCCCTTTAATTCATCAGTTGTAATGAAGATGCACTTTAACTTACCTTTTTATGTAGTGCTGAAATTCAAATACCCCCCCCCGCTCCGACCGCCCACTCTACACTCTAGCTGCAAAAATAAATAAATCGTGTGTCGTATGTCTAGAGCGCGAAATGGAGAACAGTTCATATCGTTGGCTCACAAAAAAATAACTTTTGAAGTGGGCGTCCGCAAAAAGGGGTATTTGAAATTCAGCTCTACATTATAAAGTATGTTACAGCGCATCTTCATTACAACTGATGACCTAACCCCTAGACGCCCTTAGGACGTTCAGTGCTGTTTTAAAAGCGCTGGGCTTTAACGCCTTTAGGAAGGCATGAAACATCCTAACTTTTGCGGCATCCTGCTCCCTTCTTAGCACAAACGGCGATTGATCTGACTGGGGGACATGCCTAGCAATGCTGGCAGTCCCCCAGGATCAGTGCTGTTTTTTATGCACATGATTGCAGTGACAATCGTGTGCTTCCTTTTTTGTTTACGATCTGAAGTTGGACGGATGCGTCCGCCCCGAAGGGGTTAAACTACATAAAAAAAATATTGTATCGCTAACATTCCGGATTTATTTATACAAAGGGGAAAGTTTACAGTCAATTTAATAAAATATATTTATTCGTTATGAGCCCTGGTCCGTTAGGGCACACCCTGCATGGCATGACACATTTTCTGTTGGTTTAGATACAGCCATTCAGCCAAACACTACATGCTCGTATGCCTTTGCTATGTTGTTTTTTTGTTTTTTTTTAATTTGTGTTATATACATTTTGTATAATTATGATTTTTCTTGATTGTGTTTCTGTAGTGCCCTTGTGATGGATGAATGGCTTTCTGCCTTTATTAAGAGGACGGTTGTTAAAATACAGATCAAAGAAATTATGACCATCCTAAAGGCATGGGGCTTCTTAACAGAAAAGGATCTAAGTACACTGACTTTGAGTCCACCTAAGGAGACTATCGCAATGGAAGTTGTTCAGCTCTGTGAGGTTTGCAATACAAGATCAAAATATATATTGACCTGTATTGATGTGTTTTTATTATAAATAAACCATTCTGTTCATTTTAATATGTATGTGTGTGTGTGTGTGTGTGTAAATATGTATATTTATTATGTATGTATGTCCGGTTTCATGCACTCGCCACCTACTGTAACTTTTCTTCAATAGAAAGTTCCAAAGAATTCGGGCACTCACAGGTCTTGAGAAAGTTAAAGACCTTTTTTGCATTGTATTTAATAAAACTATTGAACTTTATCAAGACCTGTGAGTGCCGGAATTCTTTGGGGAAACACCCAATATAACATTGGTGGCGTATTGTTGTTAAAGGGAGAGTAAATGACTGCCCTGAATACAAAATTTGTTTTTGTGATAGTGGATTCATGTCCTTCAAGTGAGACTTGTGAATTCTCCTTATCCATGAGGATGTATTGCTGCTCACTGACTGATAAAATGTGCACAGACATTCATTTCATGTTCGTTTTAAAGGGTCGGTATACTGGAAAAATGATATGCTCTAATTCTTTAGAGCATGTAATTTTAGCTCTAGTCTCTGCAACTGTGCTTAAGGGACCACTCAATGCAGTAGAATTGCATAATTAACAAGTACATAATAAAAAGACAAGGCAATAACAGCTGCTCTGAATTTTAAATAAAGAGTACATTTTTTTTTTCTGACCAATTTATTTTCTCTCCCACTTAGCCAGCCCCCTGTATCATGTGACAGAAATCAACCAATTACAGACAAGTATACGTATACCCTGTGAGCTTGTGCACAGTCTCAGTAGGTTCTGGTTTCCCAGAAAGTGTGAATATAAAAAGATAGTATAAAATTTGATAGTCAAAGTAAATTGGAAAGTGTCTTAAAACTGCATACTCTTTCTGAATCATAAAATCTTATTTTGACTTGAGTGTCCCTTTAATTCCTGAAAGTACTGATCAGGAGCTGCAGAGGACAGAAACAACCAGTGATCCAATCAGAAGCAGCAGTTCAGCAGCTGGGTCATGTGACTATCGCTGCTGATTGGGTCACTGGATATTATTATTTGAGCGAATACTGTCCTCTGCTGCTCCTGAACAGTACTCGCAGGGTCACTAGTCACTAATATTCATTAGAGCATGTCATTTTATCACTAGCGATGCTGCAAGGCTAAGAGCCAGATTTATCAAAGGATACCATCAGACTGCTGCTTCTTAACCCATTTCCGCAACCTGTTATGCAGTGTATCTCAATCCTCTTCCACTTATATTCAGAGATGCTGCTTAATTGGTACTAATGGCCAATCAGCTTTTTTCTTTTACACACGTCCTCCTATCCCCTCATTTTGTATAGCCCCAAGACCTCAAATCAGCCAAAGCTACTCACCCCAGGTCAATTTCTACTTGGAACTTTGAGATTATATATTTAGAGAACTGCTTGAACACAGCCGGTCATCAACTGAAGCTGTTAAATGATAGATTAAAACATGTTATAGCAAATTATGTTTGTTTGAAGAGATTATTGTAATTTATATTTGCTTCAATATGAAATTACCTGTAAAGTGATTTTTCTCTCCTCAATAGGAAAAACGGGCAACGATGACAAATGCTGCTGCCCTAGATATTACTTGTAAGTTACATTAGCCATTTTTGTAGCTATAATATGGAAGTAAATTTGCTTGCTATAGATTAGATTAATATTTGAGCGAATACTGAGAGAATTAGTGTTGGGCTGTGAGCAAGTTTAAATGACATGTTTTGTGCATTCACTGGAAGTATTTAAAACATTTAATAACATTTTACTTTTTTTTTTTTTCTTCATTCTAGATAATCATGCAAATTCAAACAAGAAAAATTGGAATGTTTATCAAATGTCCAAACCCTTAGGTATGTGACTGCTTCAATATCACACATTTTCCAAAGACACATTCATTTTGCATTGCCCAAATGAGTCTATAGAAAAACAAATCCTTATTTAGCATAGGATTACTGATGTAAAGGCTCAATAATCCTTCAGGGTATTCTGGCTGCATTGCTATATAACCTTCTTTTAAAGTTGACTGAAAAAAACCCTAAAAGAATTAGCCCAAGAGAACACGTATATAGGGCTAGATTTATTAAAGCTGAGGTGTACAGGGGCGCGTATACGCTCCCCTGTACGCCTCAGCTCGCCTGTGGCGGGGCGAAATTACCCGCAGGTATTCGCCATCGCACACGAGCGCAATTTTGCGCTCGCGTGCAATCCCGCCCGCGCACGGCCAATCACGCGCGGGCTGGAGCTGTCAATCAATAGAGGTGGCGAAGAGGTTAGGGAAGTGGCAGTCTGGTGACAGCTGCTTGATAAATGATGGCGAGCAAGTTCTTGTGAGAACTTGCAGCCGTAGGGCTTTAATAAATCTAGCCCTTAATGTGTAGGTAGTTGCCTTTATTTCTTTGTAAGCGAAGTACATATGGTGAAGTGTATTTACTAAACAACTGTAGTCATAGTGTGGGATTTACCAATAGGCTTTTTTGGTTGATATGAGGTATATCTTGTATATTAAAGGGACAGTAAAGTCAAAAGTTAAGTTTAAGCATATGAAATACAGGAGTGCATTTATTAATCTTACCCTAACCTAATCGCTAAGTTTATTTTTACATTTTTTTTTTTTTTCTTCTAATTTTCTTATTTTTAAATCTTTGGCTGACTACCGTACCTATGTCTAACTCCTCCCACATACCAGTTCTGTTTTTTCTTGTGTTTGACGTAGAAAGCGTTCCGTGAAACAGCGCATGCACCACTCTGCAATTTAACAGTCTTCTGTGCAAGCGGTTCTTATTAAGCAGCGAGCAATTTTCGATCCAATAAATATATAATTATTTGGCAAAAGTTTTTAGATCAATTCCATAATGAAAGCACTTTTCTATATTCAATGCAGCCGTGAACCAAACTAGTACGCATGCACGCAATGAGAATGCGCGTTTACTGTGAGATGAATCAATAGAGTGTAGCGCATGCACATATCCTCAAGTAGGCGGATGACATAGGGTCATGGCCGCCTAACAGCCAGAATTTCAACTGGCTGAACTAAAAACGTGACCCAAAGTTTAAAAAAAAAAAAAAAAAAAGGGTTGATTTAGCAAAGCGGCAAAAATGGAATTAAAAGTGAGATTACTGGCTTTAGAATAAAAAATGATGAATTCAAGTCCTATTGATTTTTTTTTTTTTTACAAATAATTAGATTGTGGATCAGCGTCAAGGTAACTTTACCTTCACTTTAAACTTGCATAAATAAACTTGACTCGGAGCATGGGATTTTAATCGGCTTTTCAGTTTGTTTCAATTATCTAATCTGCTTCATTCTCTTGGTAACTTTTGTTTGTAAAGAATACCTAGGTAGACCCAGGATCAGCGATGCACTACTGGGAGCTAGCTGCTGATTGGTGGCTGCACATATATGCCTTTTGCTATTAGCTCTATTGATGTGTTTAGCCAGTTTACAGTAGTGCATTGATGCTACTTCAACAAAGGATACTGACTGACTAAAGCAAATTTTATAATAGAACTGGAAAGTTG